>NC_092744.1:67144727-67229727 GCF_047496795.1 Chiloscyllium punctatum
CCGGTTTCCTCCCACTGTCCAAAGATGTGCAGATCAGGTGAATTGGCCATGCCAAATTGCCTGTAGTGTTAGGTAAGGGGTAAATGTAGGGGTATGGGTGGGTTGTGATTCGACGGGGCGGTGTGGACTTGTTGGGCTGAAGGTCCTGTTTCCACACTGTAAGTAATCTAAAAAAAATCCATTTGTTTTAGAACTGAATTTTGAACAGTGATTGCAAGCTTTGAGATTGTTTTTTGAATGTTGCAGTTGGGGAAAGCCCATGGTAGAACAAGCTGCTTAGCTTGAGCATCTTGACTCTGCAACACCTTTGCTATGAAATCAGGGTAAAATTTCTAATGGAAAGAGTAACTGAAAAATCTTCTCAATGATGTATCTCCTGAGCAAGCTCTATTTGCAAAGAGCCCAGAAATAATTTTTCATGATTAGTTCCGTAAACACATATGCAAAAACATCAGATTGAGATGTCAGAAAATTCTACAACTTACTTTTCTTTGGTTTTCAAGAATGACACCATTACCCATAAAGTTATTTTAACTGAAACTTGGCAGAATGAAGTTCCTCTTTTTTACGTGTGAGTGCGCGCGCGCGCGCGTACGAGCACGCGGGTGGCATGCGGGTGTGTTTTGGTATTATTTAGAGGAGTAATGAATTGTATCTTCAAATTTCAAATTCTGCATGTTAACCAGTTCTGTCTCTTCATCAAATAGGTTTTCTTTTATAGTAAATCAATGATGTTGCATTTATTAAATAATTCTAGTTGATAGATTTTTTTCATTCTAAATATGATATAGAGAAAGCATGTGATTAGCCTTATTGAGACTTAGGTAGAATGTTCTTATTTAATATTGCAAACCATGGAGCAGTGGACTAAAGTGACATTGTACTCTTCCAGCCTCAGTTGTAACACAGACTGATATATATAGGCTGAATGTTTTTAGGGGTTAACACATCATCTAAGTCTACCTGACTCTGCTCTTGAATAGAGAAGATGCAAAAATTGATCTACTCTTGGGAAATAAGGCAGGGCAAATAACAGAGGTGTAAGTGGAGGAGCACTTTGGGGCCAGCAACCATAATGCTATTAATTTAAAAAGTGATGGAAAAGATAGACCAGATCTAAAAGTTTAAGTTCTCAATTGGAGAAAGGCCAATGTTGACAG
The DNA here is from genome assembly GCF_047496795.1 of Chiloscyllium punctatum. NCBI lineage: Eukaryota > Metazoa > Chordata > Chondrichthyes > Orectolobiformes > Hemiscylliidae > Chiloscyllium > Chiloscyllium punctatum. Next base: position 67,145,888 of record NC_092744.1, read on the forward strand.
CATTAGGCAAGAACTTTCAAAAGCTGATGTTAGCAAGTGAAGGGGTGGATGCAAAAATGCCTTCAGAAATGAGATCAGAGTCCAGAAAAAGTATATTCCTGTTAGGGTGAAAAGAAGGAAGCATATCTCAGGTATAGACAGGATAGATCAAGTGAATCCTTAGAAGGTTATAAAGGCAGTAGGAAAAATCAGGAGGGCAAAAAGAAGACATAAGATTGCTTTGGCAAACAGAGTTAAGGAGAATCTAAAGGGTTTTTACAAATACATTAAGGACAAAAGGGTAACTAGGGAGAGAATAGGGCCCCTCAAAGATCAGCAAGGCAGCCTTTGTGTGGAGCCACAGGAGATGGGGGAGATACTAAACCAGTATTTTGCAGCAGTATTTACTGTGGAAAAGGATATGGAGGATATAGACTGTAGGGAAATAGATGGTGACATCTTGAAAAATGTCCATATTACCAAGGAGGAATTGCTGGATATCATGAAACACATAAAAGTGGATAAATACCCAGGACATCATCAGGTGTAACCTAGAGCTCTGTGGGAAGCGAAGGAAGTGATTGCTGGGCCTCTTACAGAGAGATTTGTAGTATTGATAATCACAGGTGAGGTGCCGGAAGACTGGAGGTTGGCTAACGTGGTTCCACTGTTTAAGAAGGGTGGTAAGGACATGCCAGGAAACAATAGACCAGTGAGCTTGACATCATTGGTGGGCAAGTTGTTGGAGGGAATCCTGAGGGTCAGGATATACATGTATTTGGAAAGGCAAGGACTGATTAGGGATAGTCAACATGGCTTTGTCCATGGGAAATCTTGTCTCACAAACTTGATTGAGTTTTTTGAAGAAGTAACAAAGAGGATTTGGATATGAGCATAAGAGGTATAGTTAGTAAGTTTGCAGGTGCAGTGGACAGCGAAGAAGGTTACCTCAGATTACAATGAGATCTTGAGCAGATGGGCCAATGGCTTGAGAAGTGGCAGATGGTGTTTAATATAGGTAAATGTGAGGTGCTGCATTTTGGGAAAGCAAATCTTAGCAGGACTTATACACTTAATGGTAAGGTCTTAGGGAGTGTTGCTGAACAAAGAGACCTTGGAGTGCAGGTTCATAGCTCCTTGAAAGTGGAGTCGCAGGTAGATAGGATAGTGAAGATGGCATTTGGTATGCTTTCCTTTATTGATCAGAGTATTGAGTACAGGAGTTGGGAGGTCATGTTGTGGCTCTACAGGGCATTGCTTAAACAACTTTTGGAATATTGTGTGCAATTCTGGTCCCCTTCCTATTGTAAAGATAGAGTCATAGAGATGTACAGCACGGAAACAGGCCCTTCAGTTCAACTTGTCCATGCCGGCCAGATATCTCAACCCAATCTTGTCCCACCTGCCAAAAGGGTTCAGAAACGATTTACAGGGATGTTGCCAGGTTTGGAGGATTTGAGCTATAGGGAGAGGATGAATATGTTGAGGATGTTTTCCCTGGAGCATCAGAGGCTGAGGGGTGACCTTATAGAGGTTTATCAGATCATGAGGCACATGGATAAGGTAAATAGACAAAGTCTATTCCCTGGGGTGGGTGAATCTAGAACTAGAGGGCATTAAGTTTAGGGTGAGAGGGAAAAGAGACCTAACAGGCAACTTTTTCACGCAAGGGTAGTACGTGTATGGAATGAACTGCCAGAGGAGATGGTGGAGGCTACTACAATTGCAACATTTAAAAGGCACCTGGATGGTTATATGAATAGGTAGGGTTTGGAGGAATATGGGTTGGGTGCTGGCAGGTGGGACTAGATTGGGTTGGGATATCTCATCAGCATGGACAAATTGGACCGAAGGGTCTGTTTCCGTGTTGTACATCTCTATGACTCTATTTACTTTTTATTGATATTGCAAACCTTTTCTTCTTGAAACAATTAAAGGAAAAGAGAGAGAGAGAAGGTGCTGTCAGCCTCTATGACCAAAGTCATTGGTTCATTCATTTTGGAAACTGTATGAAGCACTGCTGGCAGGGCCTCAGTAGCATAATGGTTTTGAGCCTTGCATAAAAAGGCAGTAGAGCAATGGGTACACACTCTTCACATGAACAGGAACAGCATGTATCCTCAGGCTTTGCAGTTGCCTTTGTCTGCTGAATACCTAGACGTCTGACTCCAGGACCATCTGCTGCTGTTGGTCACAGCAGCCTCAATCCATGCCAGTTTTGTTTGCCTCACGGTCAGGAAAAAGGAACAACTTCATGTTGCAATCTGGCATACATGTGACTCCAGACTCACTGCTATGTGGTTGACCCTGAATTGTCCTCTGGGCAATAAGCGATGGATAATAAGTGTTGGACTAGCCAAAGGCACCCACAGACATTGAAACAGAATGGAAAAATAAATCTGATCAATCAGAACATCGGGATGTGAACATGAACTGTACAGTTCTATAATTCACTGAATTTGCAACCCATTCATAAAATAAACTGCCAATAACATTTGATGACATTAAAAAGTGTGAACAACAAGGTTCAAAATGTGCTTAAATGCTTAATATTGCAATAAACTAACCCTGAAGGAATAATCAGTTCTGAATTTCTGAGACCAGGTAAGGATAGCAGTTTCCATTCCTAAGGCTATTAGTGAACCAGATGGGCTTTTCTGACAATCAATAGCAGTTTTCATAGACTCCAAATTCCAAATTTTCATTGAAGTCAAATTCTGTTGCCTGCCACAGCGAGATTTAGACTAGGTCACCATCACATTACCTGGGTTTCTGGATTAATAGTCTACAGATAAATGCTGTAGGCCGTATGTTTATGAGGCGAGAGTGTGGTGCTGGAAAAGCATAGCAGGGCAGGCAACATCTGAGGAGCAGGAGAGTCGACATTTCCGGCAAAAGCAATTTATCGGGACTCCTGTGCTTTTCCAGCACCACACTCTCAACTCTAATCTCCAGCACCTGCAGTCCTCACTTTCGCCATGTGTCTAAGAGACTTGAACTTAATTCAGTCACATATCCATTCCATACCCATGGTCACCACTTGCCAGCAAGCCATGCCACCCACCTACAATGTCACTTGGCAGCTTTGTGTGTGATGATTGTAACCGATTGTGCTCTGCAGCATTGATCTTCAGAGCCATGAGTTAAGGTGTACCAAATGGAAACACCCAGCTCAAGGAATTGTTTGCTCTTTATCTAGTGCAGGTGAAAGGATGCTACCGACATGCAAAGCAATACGAGAAATTGCTGGAGAAACTCAGCATGAACGTTAACTCTGCTTTCTCTCCGCAGACGCTGCCAGGGTTTTGTCCAGCAATTTCAGGAAATTGGTGGAGAAACTCAGCTTGATCGCATGCCCTCTCCGCAACTTGCGTTTTTGTTGCTGGACGTCCCAGCACCGGTTGAAATCCCCCGTGTTTTAGTTTTGGACGGAAATAATACGATTTTTGGTTCGATTTGGAAATTACTAAAACCCAACGAGGTGGCGTGTACACTTGGAGGCAAAGAAAGAAAGAGAGGGGGCGACGCATTCAGGCGAAGATTGATCCTTTGAACAAAGTGATCGAGTCCCCGGATGAATGAATGAATGAAATGTAACCGTCGCTGGTCGTTGGAGCTGCTGCCGCCTGGGCGCACGCGCAGAAGGGCACGCCGCGGGCGCTGTGCATCCGGGAACGTGGAGCTGGTGCCCGGGTCACGTGACGCCTATTATTCCGCCATCTTGTCACCGAGGAGAGTAGGAACGCTGCGAGAAAACCTTTTCCTGTTCGCGATCCGCGCAGGTAAGGGAGTGAATACCAACGGCCCGGACAGCGGGAAGAAGGGGGATCGCGGACTGCGGTCCCGGATTAGGGACCCGACCTCTCACTCTCTATTCACCACCATTCCCCCCCCCTCCCTCGCCCCGGCCAGGCCAGGCGAGGCGGCCCCTGTCCTCACCAGCCGGTCATAGGCCGTGCCGGAGGGGAGAGGACAGCAGCACATGGCGTAGCCCCGGCTGCTGAGCTCGTCCTCTTTCTCGAGGCCAGCCGTATCTAACAGCTTCACTTCCCTGGGGAAGCTGTTTTCTCTTCTTTCTTCCTTTCTCTCTCTTTCCTCCTCTCTCTTCTCCCCCCCCCCCCCCCCAGAGCTAGTCAGCCAGCGGCCTCTTGAAGCAGGCTTGAGGAAGGGTAGGTGTTTGGGGCTGCCAGACTGTTTTGGTGATGCAGCTCTCTCTCTCTCTACCTACCCCCTTCGTAATCAAGAAGTTGCAGCCCCTGCCTGGGTTAAGCTTCAGCTGCCGTCTGGATTACAACAATGATCAGGGCTAATCATATTAACTGTTAGGGAAGTTTTCCTTAAGGTATTCACACCTGCAGCAGTGAAAGTGCGGATTTTAAGAATGACCTTTCTATCTTTTTAAATTCTGCATGTACTTGAAACGACGGTGACCTGCTGTCGTGTGGGAACACTGATTCACTTGTCTATGTTTTTAAAACATCAGACTTTTCGTATGGCTTTAATATCCATATGGAACATGGAGAAATGGTATTCATGTTTTTGAAGTCTGATTTCTTGATATCAAATGTATTCTGTTTCACTTATTGAATGCTGAATTCAACGCAATACTCCAGATCTAGTTTGCACTCATGTAGTAATATGATGACTGTTACATTTTTGTGTTAAACGTTTTGATTTGCAATGATGTCACAATTGTTACCAGTCACCAGATTAGTGTCTGCACTGATGTAATAGCAATTCCAAAGGTGCTTGTTTAAACCACTTCTGCATGTTGGTTAAAATCGTTTATTTCAGGTTCTTGGTATAGTGTGTGACATTGTCTTTTGGTATGTTATTCTTCCTTCTGACAATAATGTATGATGTTAGTTATGTCGGTGTTTACTGTCTGCATTTTGAATGTTTTTATAGCATAATTTCTGTATACAGGAAAAAAAATCACATATTAAACAGTTTCATTTGCTTTCAGTTGCAAAGCCGTTTGATTTATTTGAGGTGTTACAAATGCATACTTCTAAGTTTTTGCAGTCATGCTTGTCTCAATATGTAGAGCATTATAATTTTAACTTTATTGCAGTAAATGTTTTCATCAATTTTATTGGCAGTTCTTTCAAGTTACTTCAAAAATAATTGGAGAGTAGTTACCTTGAGACTCTACTTTTTTGAAAGTTTGTTTTGTTATTCTTAGACTTTTTTCTAAATTAATCAAATCAATTTCTCCCTGCCATTGCAATATATTGGTTAAAAATGATGCAACATTTTGCATACAACTTGATAAAGGAGAACTTTTTAAAAACCAGATTATTTTACTAATGTGTTGCAGTTTCATGTTACTTTGTTTTCCTGAAGGCAGCCTCAGAAGTCCTTTTATAAACAGTACCTCACTCTTTGCAGAAGTTTTATTTGAAATTCTGAATGGGGTGGTGAGCAGCAAAGGTAATTCATGATGTGGCTTTTGCCCGAAACGTCGATTTCGAAGCTCCTTGGATGCTGCCTGAACTGCTGTGCTCTTCCAGCACCACTAATCCAGAATTTGATTTCCAGCATCTGCAGTCATTGTTTTTACCTCCTTAATTCATGATGTTACTGGAATAGAATTGTCCAGTTTCAGAGACCTAGGTGCTGAATACATTCTGAGGTGCCCTTTTATACCTCTAAAACATGTAATGAGCAAATTTGGAACGTCTGTATACATCCTTGTAAAATTTTATTTTTTTTAAAGAGAAAGAATGACATTTGCACAGTGCTTCATCACCAGCTTAGAACATTATGAAGTATGTTGTACCTGATGAATTGCTTTTTGAGCATAGTCATTGTTGCATCAGTGAAATAACTTTGAAGGCATCTTCAAACCTTTGCTGCTTTTAAGTACAGTCGCAGTTTCCCTAACATCACCCAATTGAAGTCCTTCATACTTGGAAAATTTATATTTCCTGAGTGCTTGCTCAAGTTTAAATATTGGATTTTTTTTGTTAGGCAAGTCTTAAGTTTTAAATTATACTACTCATTATTAAACCTAATTTGAGCAGCAAAATTAAATCTTAAGTTGTGAAAGATTTGAAATAAATTTCACTTTTTATAGAAATAACATTTGGAGCACTTGTACTTACTTTTAAACTCCAAGTTTAACTAAAATGTTTCATATCTAATTGAAGGTCTAGCATATGGCAGAATATGCATTCAGTATGGAGGGATGGCACATTTTAAAACTTTTTACTGCTGCACATTTAGTCACTCTTCTCTCATTGTGTCGCCATAGTCTTACCAGACCATAGAGGCTGCGCTCTCATGAGAGGGAGAAGTGACTAGTGGTGATTTAACCTGGTGGCCACCAAACCTCAGGCGAGGGAAGAGGTTGAGATGGAGACCCCTTCGTGGCAACCTCAAACTGGTGATGGGAATTGAGCCCGTGCTGTTGACATCACAATCAGTAAACCAATGATCCAGCCAATTGAGCTAAACCAATTTAGCAAAGCACCATGCTTTTGCTGCCAACAAGTTCAGAAGAAATCAACCATAATAAAAAGGCTTTTGTTTCCCATTGCTATTTCTACATCTGTGTGATATGTTGCCACTGGTAATATAAGTGCATGATGTATAAATAAGCTGCCTTAATTGTAACTAATAACTTCATATTTTTCTTGAAAGTCACTTCATTTACTGTTCCTTTTGAGGTCTATCTGTATCCATCTGCTCTTTACTTATTTTGAAAGCAGCTTGTGTTTTTATGGCACTTATCTAATAAAACATCTCAATGTTTACCGGTGTGTTTATAAATCGCAATTTAATCTGGAGGTGCATAAAGCAATATTAGGGGCAGATGATGAAAGCTTGGCCAAATAGGTATGTTGTAAGTAGTAAGCAGCTCACTAAGGGCAGGTCCTCTGGTAATTTTTCCACTGCTGTGGTTTTGCATTTTGTTCATTTAGTTCTTGTCGGAGTCTTCCATTTTCAGTATTAAATTATCTGCCATTATTTTGTTTTTACTTGATGTGCATCCTTCTAATTTTCAGTTATCCTGTTCCAAGTTCTCATGCCTCAACCTTGTTGCATTTTTCTTGATGTCCAGTATCTTACCTTTTTCCTCCATTTGAGAACGTCTTCACTGCTGTGTCTCCATCTGAGCCACTGCATTCTTATCCAAACCCATATCTCTCAACGTTCCACTATCTACTTTTGTCAATTTTATATTTCAGCTCTGTGTAACAATTCTTTCCAAATCAGTTTTGATCAGTTTTTGGTAACTATGCTGCTGATTTCTATACTTAGCAGTTCTTTGTGTTTGCAGAATGTTCTTTCCTATTGATCTTCCCACTCTGGTTTATGTATTTAGTGAAATTGAACCTAATATGGTTGGGACAATAAATGGGGTAAGGCTTTCTACTGGCATAGTAACAAAGATTGTGATGTTGAGGGTCATTTGAGTAGTGTGGTCAGGCCAGAAACCTGATTGGAAGGATTAATCAAGGAATTGTGAGAAGACCCTGGAGTTAGTAGATTCTTTTGACAACAAAGGGAAATTGATGAATGGGTATAGTTTGCCACATTAGGGAGGGTGAGCTTTTTGAAGAATGAATTGATGGTGGATTTGAAGTTTGGCAAGTGGGATGGGGGCGATATGGGGAATGTAAAACCTGAGGAGAGGGAGCAGTTAACAAAACCAGCTAATCAGGAATCCAAGAAAAGGTTTTTGGTCATCCATTTGCAAATACTTAAAGATACATGGGTGAATCTCATGGATAAGCATTCTGAGAAATCAGAATTGAAGACAAGCTAGAGTAGAAAGAAGGTTAAAGTTAGGGCTTGGATAGGGCAGTGACGATCTTTTGAGAGGTGTTGAGCTCGGAGAAGTGGGAGCGACAACAGACCAGATGATCTCCCTTTCGGTGATTAAGAAATGTCCATGAGATTCTTGCACTTGTTGCTGCAGCTGGGTTTCTTGGCTGAATAGTTTACCTGGTCTTCACTTCAGGCAACACTGGCATTCATTGTGTTTACTCTTGCAGAATATAAAATTAAATCTACCCTTGAACTATATGCAGCCTTCTCCGGGTATGGGCTTGAATTAATTATATTACTCATTTTTAAACTATTCATTCTTGGGGTTAGGGTGACTCCCATCAAGCCAGCATTTGATGCCAATCTCTAGTATCCTTTGAGAAGATGGTGGTGAGGTTCTACCTTGAACCACTAGGTATGTCATAGTACTGTTCAGGTGAGTCCAGGAATTTGACCCAGCAGCAATGAAGGAGGGTAATATACTTCCAACTCCAGATCATGTGTGACTTGGGGAGCCTACAAATGATCCCAATGGTTTGTTCATCTAGCTGGTAGAGGTCACTAGTTTGGAATCTTATTTTTGAAGCAGTAGTTTTAATATGGCTAGTCCATTTAAGGTCAGTGGTAACTTCCAGAACGTTAGTGGTCTGGAATTCTGGTAAATGTCATAAGATAATTAAGTTATTAGAGCAGATATTTTCTAAACACCTACAAAATAAATCTTACTTGTAAGAGATTAGCTCACGCCTGTATGCTGCCTTGGTTTTATTGCATGCGGGAGTGGACTCCTTCAGTATCTGAGGAGTCATAAATAGTATTGAACACTGCAATCATCAGCAAACATCCCCATTTCTGACCAAATGATGGAGAGAAAATTGGTAAAGCAGCTGAAGATGGTTCGGTTTTGAGCCCCATCCTGATTGCCACAGTAGGAAATGTCTTGATACAGGTATATGGCTTCCAGAAACCACAATAATCTTCCTTTGTGCTGGGACATAACAAGTGGGGTATTCCCCTCGATTTCCAATAACTTCAGTTTTACAGAATGTCTTGATGCCATACCGTTAAATGCTTCCCTGATGATGTGGACAATTGTTCTGACCTAAAATGTAAAGAGAAAATTCCTGAGTTTTGGACCTTATGCAGTGATTGAACAATTATGATGGTAGTGCTCAAGAGGCCAGAATTAGTGGTCAATGTAGGTCAGTACCAGATTTAGTGAATATATGGATGCAGGCAATGAAGCTTTCTGTTTCACGTTTACAGATGCTTGAATGTGACTAGTCAACCATATTGAAATAACCAACTCATGAATTAGCAAATGTGTGGATTTGGTAGCTGAAGTTCTGAGGTAGAAGCGAAGTTGGACTATGTTATAAGAGGTAGAAATGAGCTCTTATCTGACCACACTTGTGTCAGACTTATGATGTCAGTCTTGCTGATAGCCTGCTTCAGCCTCAAACATTTTGGCATTGACAAAAGCAAATGGCTTAGGTTTACCCAATGCTAATTTTAGGAAATTTCTTTTCCTCCAGTAATAGAGTTGGATAAGCCATCTGATTTAATAACAGTAAAACATTGGGTGATGATGATGAAGTGGAGCTGCAAATAATATTACATGTGAAAACCAAGGTCATATTTTAAAATATGTAATTGAGGGGGAGTGTGGAGGTGTTAACAGGAGGGGGCCAAGAATAGTTCGGAGGGTTATTAGACAATGTGTAGGAGTGGGATGAGAAGCCACTGCAGGTGAGATTTTGACTGTATTTAAGTGAGAATGGAGCACAGTGAACCAACCAGCTGGATAGCAATCACTGGGTATTGAAAAATGTTATCAAAATAGAATTATAAGTATGGAAACAGACTCTTCGGTCCAACTCATCTGTGCAGACCTGATATCCCAATCTGACCTAGTTCTATTTGCCAGCATTTGGTCCATCTCCCTCTTAAACCATTCCTATTCATATGCCCATTCAGGTGTCTTTTAAATGTTGTAATTCAACCTGCTTCCATTACTTAGGCAGTTCATTCTGTACACACACCACCTTTTGTATAAAAACATGACTCCTCAGTTCCTGTTTTAAATCTTTCTCCTCTCACCTTAAACCTATGTCCTCACCCTATCCATGACATTCATGATTACAATATCAGAAGTGAGAATCTAGTTTTGATCCACCTGCAGTCTTTGACCGTTGTCTATGCTGTAGTGCTCTATTATGTGTCAGCTGCTGGCTAGTTGGGTGAGATAACATACACCTTCTTCTGCCTATCTTATTGTAGTCAGAGCATCGTTTGCATTGCTTCCAGTTCCTTCGCAACTTGCTCCTCACAGATTTATCTATGATCTCCTAAGGCAAGTAGGGATCGAGCAACAAATGCTGGCTTTGTCTGTGATGCCTAAATGGTGTGAAAGAATAAATAAGCAGCTCAGTGTAACTGAAGTAGCAATGCGAGAAAGTGGGTTTCATCAATGAAATGAGTTGTGGGTATTTAGGAAAAATGGGGCGAGATAAGAGTTCAGAGCTGGGTAAGTTGAGACCCAGTGAACTAGTGACAGAAAGTTGTAGAGACATTGAGAATTTGGATTTAATTGCTTGTCACAACAGTCATGAGCTATTGCACTTATTGTTGGAGCTAATCATGAAGGTGATGGACAAGAAGTTTAAGAACATGAATTTAGTCGCCAGCATTCTTTTCATCAGGGTGTTCCTCAAAACCTAACACTTGAACAGACCTTTTGACCAAATGTCTTAATGTCTCCTCCTTTGACATGGTGTTATGAACAGACAAGAAATAAAAACTGAGAAACAGCTGAATACATTTTTACATCATGCAAAAGTGATGTATGAATGGAATTTTTGTCGTGCGCACATAGTTTATGGTAATGGCTTCTCTCCCCTTATCTTTTGACTCCTCTAAAGATGTTATCCACTATACGCTTACAGCTATGTCGACCTCTTCAAAACAAATGCATCTGACACCAAGCTGTATCTTTCTGCTACGATTGCATTGCCTGTATACAGCACAAAGTACTAGATTAGGCACAGTTTTCTGCAGCTAATCTTTCAAAAGATGGTATCTATTTCCTTTTAGCCTATTCCCCAAGCTGTTCCCCTGGACTATTTGTCACCTCTGCATTCATTTCTAGTTCAAGGTTGACCAGCCCAGTCCCCACTCTACCAATGTATCACCTTTTGTCTTTCCTGACCTACTTTTGTTTTGTTGACTTGCTTCAATTTAACATTTAAATTTTTATCTCCATGCTTATTCCTTCATGCTCTTGACTCTCCATTTCTGTTACTCGTCATTAGCCCTACATATTGCAATGTTTTGCAGTGCAGAAAGAGGCCATTTGGCTCATTGTGTATGCATTGGATATTAAAAATGAATATAGTTATCTAATGCTAATCTCCTGTTCTTTTTCTATATCTTTATGGAATCAAATTCCCTTATCCCACCAGACGTCTTCACTCTGTCGGGTTTTAACTTATTCTCTCTCCCTAATTTTTGGTCACCATTGCTTCAGTCATCCAGGCCACGTCATATTCGACTTCCTCTGTCAACCATGGCTCAGTTGGTGGTGCATTCATCTCTGAATTGGAAGATTCTAGGTTTCTGGCTCCAGGACTTTTGCACAAAGATTAAGACTGATATTCCAGTGCAGTACTAAGGGAGTGCTATATAGTTGGAGATCCTGTATTTCAGATGAGAGGTCAAACTACAGCTCATCTGCTTGAGTGATGTAAGAGGTCATGGCACTATTTTGAAGAAGAGCAGGTTGTTAACCCTGACCATGGCCAACATTTATCTCTAAATCATCGCCTCAAGCAGCAGATTATCTGGTCATTGCATTACTGTTTGTGGGATTTTCCTATGTTCTAAATGGCCTCTGCATTTCCCAGAGTACAGTAATGTCTGCACTTCACAATTTAGTTAACTCGTAATAGAAGAAACTCGATTATCAGAATGACACAGCCGGGGAATATTTCATTTGGATAATCGAATGCCGGATAATACAGTTTACCCAAGCATCGGGACCTTGCAGTCTTGTTCGGATAATCCGAAACTCAGATAGTTAATGTTTGGACAATCAAGGTTTCTTTGTATAAGGTGCTTTTCAGACTTGAGTGTGAAAAACACTTTATTAATAAATGCAAGACTTTTAAATAAAAATTCTCCACTGTTCTGCCCCCTTTGCTTTTTTAAAAAAAAACTTCTTGAAAACCTACCCTTCAACTATGGTTTAGTGATGTACTTTAGAATGTACTTGTTTATACTTAGAAACATGATTGTGTTTTGTGTTGGTTTCCATAGAAATGTTAATTGAAATGTGGTGCAAGTGGCATGATCTTGGGTTTAAACGTTATTGTTACTTGTAGCTAGATTTTTCATGCACTTCTGAGCTTTTATCTTTTGAAGTGCACTGTTTCAAATTAATCTGTAAATTAAGTAACCATAGGCAACTTTTTATTTAATATTACACAAGTTATTTGACCCACATTGTGCAAGTTATGACTGATGATAGATGAGTTTATAGCAGTTGGGTATACTGGTAGAGATCACTATGTAAAAACAATGACTGCAGATGCTGGAAACCAGATTCTGGATTAGAGTGGTGCTGGAAAAGCTCAGCAGTTCAGACAGCATCCAAGGAGCAGGAAAATCGACGTTTTGGGCAAAAGCCCTTCATCAGGAATACAGGCAGAGTGCCTGAAGGACCTGTATTCCTGATGAAGGGCTAATCCAGAATCTGGTTTCCAGCATCTGCAGTCATTGTTTTTACCTGGTAGAGATCACTGCTTGTTATTATATAAATGTTATTAATTTGTAATTGCACACAACTCATGATGTACTTTTGCGAGAGCTTCTAGTGTTCAATATAACTTTATACTGGGTTACTTCTCATAAATAAGCAATTATTCAGATTAATGTTATTTCAATAGCAAATTCTTTTTTACCTAAACTGATCCTTCAAATATTAATTCATGAAAATAATTCAATGCTAAGTAAGGGGATAACAGAATAGATTTTAAAAAGTCTAAGAGGTATATTTTAAGGAATGTGTTAAGTGGAGAATGGGAGGTAGAGGTGCAAGGTGTAGGGAGCAAACTCTAGAACTTGGGTTCAGACAGCTGAAGTCACTGTCACTAATAGTATAATGATTAAATTAGCGATGTTCCAGAGGCCAGAATCAGATGAACACCAATACTTTCCAGTCTTCTAAGTCTGCAAGAGGTGAGACAAGGCCATGGTGGAGAGGTTTGAAAACGATGAGAAGTTGAAGCTCAAAACTTGACCAGTAGCTGATGTAAGTCAGTGAGTAGGACTTAAATTGTTCCCCACATTTACGGAGATAGAATATAGGAGATCAGCCAGGAGTACATTGTAATGTTGAATTTTTGAGGTAGTAAAGGCAGGAATAAGTGATTTAGCAGTCAAATTGATAAGGGGCAAAAACAGGTGAAGCGATGGAAATGGAAGCAGATAGTCTTAATAATGGTATGGTATATGGCCTGACGCTTATCTTCGATTCAGATGTAATGCAAAAAATTATGAACTGTCTGATTTCTGAACTTGATTAAGTATTTTTCTGTACATTTCAATCTCAATGAGGGAAGACGCACTGCCTGATCTGGTCTGGGAAATGTACAGGGTTAAATAGAAGGGGAACCTTTTAGGGAGCAGTTATGGTACTTTGTATTATTTAGATTTTCTGTTGAAGAAGACAAGGAGAAATTGACTAAAGTATTTAACTGCAGGAGAGTTGAGACTTGATTTGTCCTAGACAATTTGGAATTAACAGCAGGCAAAACTGTAACCGAACAGTGGGCTGTTTGAATAAATGATTCAGGTTCAGTTGAAATACTTTACCACAAGGAGGAAAAGATTGGGAGACCAAAATCCCAGTCTCCACGGTTGATAACGACACTGAGAATAAAACAAAATTGTAAAAGAGGTATACTATACATATCAGATTGATAATACAAGTCAGACCTAGGCTGAATATTGAAAATTCAGTGGGGCAGTGAAAAGGAAATAAAAAAACAATATTAGAAGGAACTGAAGATTCATGGAAAGAAGGTTCTAAAAGTCCTCCATCAGCAAATAAATATGAAAAGGAAAATACGAGTGGGGTTGCTTTGGGATGAAGAGGGGATCTGCATACAGAAGCATCTGACATGTCTGAGGTACTAAAGTGATTGTTTTGTATTACTTTGATAGCATCTTCCTTGGTAAAGTTTTATATTGATGATTAAAATGTGTATCACCAGGTGTATGTACATGATAGGCCACCAGCAAAGGGTGGGATGCATCTGACAAGGCTGAGGAAAAGGACGGTGAAAATTGCAGGGGCACCGACCATAATCATTAAGTATTAAGGAATGCCAGAGAACTGAAACATTGCAAATGTTCACATCTTTGTTCAAAAAAGGTCATAAATATGTCAGATGTGGCTGCTTTGCCGATGGTTTGCATTTAGATTACAGAAAATGAATTTTTAAATGTGTTTGCATTTTGGCCTTTCTGTGATGAATGGAACATCTGCAATCTACATAATCCAGTATAAACAGCGTTCTCATTCAGAGTGCACTTGTTATAGAGTCATAGAGATGTACAGCATGGAAACAGACCCTTCAGTCCAACCTGTCCACGCCGACCGGATATCCCAAACCAATCTAGTCCCACCTGCCAGCACCTGACCAATATCCCTCCAAACCCTTTCTGTTCATATACCCATCCAAATGCCTCTTAAATGTTGCAATTGTACAGCCTCCACCACTTCTTCTGGCAGCTCATTCCATACAGCACCCTCTGCATGAAAAAGTTGCCCCTTGGGTCTCTTTTATATCTTTCCCCTCTCACCCTAAACCTATGCCCTCTAGGTCTGGACTCCCCGACCCCAGGGAAAAGGCAAAATATAAGTCCTGCTAATAATTGCTTCCCAAAATGCAGCACCTTACATTTATCTGAATTAAACTCCATCTGCCACTTCTCAGCCTATTGGCCCATCTGGTCCAGCTCCTGTTACTTGCTTTACTAAGGCAAAAATATCAATTGCTCCTGAAAATGAAGAGTTTTTGTCATTTTTATCCCCCACCGGTTCATGAGGTTACAGGAAAAATAACAGCACCTCAAACATTTGGAGGTTTCTGAAACTTCAAACGAATTATACTTTTCTTTTTGTGAATATGTGAAAGCCACAGTGAATTCTCCCATTGCTTAGATGGGTGAGATTTCAGCAAGAAGACCAATTGCTTACTATTGAGTAGTGTTGGGTTTATATAATAAACCAAATCTTGATTTTCACATGCTATTGAAGTTACTGGAGGAGTGGATGAAGTCACTTGCTTTTATAGCCTGCTCACTTCTGTTGGAACCTGGCTAGTCATCTGAATTATGGGAATTGTTTGGTGACAGAGAGCTCTTGACTTGGATTGGTCATATGGTTTTACCCCATGTACTGGGATTCAACTTTCAGGCTGCGATTTTCAGAATTATTTTGTATCTGAGTGTGGAGGACCCTGCCGTTTGGGTCCCCATATTCAACTAACTGAAGTACCACCTTTGTTGGCCTGAAATACGCCACATATATCACATATCACATGTCCAGTCCAGTCCAGTGAATCTTGAGTTCCGATGAGCAGGCTTACATTACCGAGTTTGCAGAACCTTGTAAGACTTTTTGTGTTCAAGGTTTTCTCCTGCCACTGGATTTGCATGTAAATATTAAGCAGAAAAGGTGGCGCGTAGCTAGTTGCTTTCGATACTGCAAACCACGGAGAAAAGATGTGAACCACTCCCTGGTAGCCTTTAACCTATGGGTCATTTCATCATCTGTCATTGTTCCTTTGAAAAGGATACTTGTAAGATAGCAGAAATGAGGGGATGGGTTGTTGATAGTATCAATTGGATCTTGCAAGTTGTGCCCAGGGCCAGGTCGATCCAAAAGTTGACTTTTAGACCTATTGTAAGGCTCGGCAATTCTGATACTGGGCCAATGCCATCAACATGCAGCTTGGTTGTCTTTGAATCTTGGAGTGTGCAGTTGTCAGCAAAGACTTTGCTTAGTAACTGCATTTTTGTGTAAGTTTTGATCCCAGCTAATGGTAATACTGAACACTTCAGATCTCAGAATGAAACCTGGCTTGCTGGATCATGTATTTAATTTTTGCAGTTGCCGACTATAGTGGTCAATCAGTGAAACCTTCATATGACGCAGCAGATAACACATCACAAATTTAATACAAAAAAGAAAAAAACAAAAATGGTTTATATATTAGTTAGAAATAACAAATATTTAAATGCGGTTTCAACCTGTTTCCCAATGCTATCTTTCAGACTCTTGATCCCAGAGTATTATCACTCTTATAAAAGCAAAATATTTGTGGACAATGGAAATCAGAAATAAAAACAAAAAATGCGGGGCAAACTCAACATGGCTGACAGCATCTGTGGAGAGAGAAACTGAATTAACGCTTTAGGTCCAATATAATCAGATCTGAAACCTGAATTTTGTATCTCTTGTCAGATCTGGTGGAGGGCAGGGGTTGGGTTGATTGCGTCTATCGTGGGAAAGGGAAATCAGTGGTTGGGTCAGGTCTGATGGTGGTGGTGTTTGGGGTTTAGCAGCAAGATGGGGGGGTTTTGGGACAGGTCAGATTGAGAAAAGAACTGAGGGAATTTTTGCCCAGTTGTTATTGAGGCATGGAGGGGTAATGCAAGGTGTCTCAGGGGGTGAGATTTGTTTTATTAATTTATTTGGAACTCTCTTGAGTCTCTGATCTAAATGGAAACATTTGAATGGTTTCATGCATTGAGGAATTACCCAGTGGAAAATTCAATTTACCAGGCAATTCCATGGTGCCACCATGTGCATCTCCAATCTGTACTGACATGATGGCTGTCTGACCAGTGGGAAATCTGGCACGTTTTCTTGAAACTGATGCACTTAGATCATTGTTGCAGAATTGCCCTCTGACCTTTTTTAAAAAACTTTCCCAGAGCGAGCCACTTTCATTTGCCTCTATTTTAAAATCAAAACCAAAACTATAATCTGCATGTTTTATCTGATAGCTCACGGAGCCTTGCTTTGCCCCAAATGTGAAGTGGCGTGATGACCCGCAAACAAGAAAACCAATGGTGTCTCAAATGGGGAGAGATTACTGTACCTTTGTGAACTGCATACTGTAATTTAATGCATTTTGCCTCCCAGAATATTGTTTTTTTTTCGTTTGAATATAGTATGTTTTATTTATTCGTGGGAATTGGGAGTTACCAGCTAGACCAGCATTTATTGAGCATCCCCTGAAGAAGATTATGATGAGCTGGCTCCTTGAACTGCTGCAGTCCTTCGGGGTGGAGGGATACTCAGTGCTATTAGGAAAGTATTTTTAAAGTTTTGACCTAATGGCTGCGAAAGAATGGTGATTATATTTCAAGTCAAGTGTATGCATCCATTGCCACCGAGTGGATGGGTTTGCTGTCTGAGCAGCACTGCTGAGTTACTGCAGTGTGTCAGTTAGGTAGTATACACTGTATTTGTGATGAAGAGAGTGAAAGTTGAAGACGATGGATGAGGTGCCAGTCCTGGATGATATCAAGCTGCTTGAGTGTTTCTGGTGTTGCAGTTTTTCAGACAAGTGGAGAGGGTACCATCATACTCCTTACTTGTCATGTAGGTGATTGGCAGGTGTTGCAGAGACAGAGAGTGAGTTATAGAGTCATAGAGATGTGCAACATAGAAGCAGACCCTTTCGTCCAACTCGTCCATGCCGACCAAATATTCCAACCCAATCTAGACCCACCTGCCAGTACCTGGCCAATACCTCTCCAAACCCTTCCTATTCATATACTCATCCAAATGCCTTTTAAATGTTGCAATTGTAGTAGCCTCCACCGCATCCTCTGGCAGCTCATTCCATACACGTACCACCTCTGCGTGAAAAAGTTGCCTCTTAGGTCTCTCTCATATCTTTCCCCTCTCCCCCTAAACCTATGCCCTCTAGTTCTGGACTCCCCATCCCAGGGAACAGACTTTGTCTATTTACACTATCCATGCCCTTCATGATTTTATAAACCTCTATAAGGTCACCCCACAGCCTCCGACGCTCCAGAGAAAACTGCCCAAACCTATTCAGACTCTCCCTACCCTGGCAAATCCTCCAACCCTGTCAACATCCTTGTAAATCTTTTCTGAGCCCTTTCAAGTTTCACAACATCTTTCCGATAGGAAGGAGACCAGAACCTTCAAGATGGTTGTGCCATCTTTCTAGATGTAGGGGTCGCGAGTTTAAAGGTGCTGTTGAGAAGTTTTGGTAAATTTCTGCGGTGTACCTTTACAGCAGTTCACACCTTTTGCTATTGAGCATTGGGGACTGTACAAATGAATTGAATTGAATTGGGTTTATTGTCACACGTACTCACTTAAGTACAGTGTAAAGTTTACAACTTGCCACTTACAGCACCATCTTAGGTTCAAAAGTACCTCAGTACGGAATCTTGGTATAAAGCAGAAAAATAAAAGTTAAACATGGCAGTCCTCCTTACTAAGTGCAGGTACAAAGGGAGCAGGGTTAAAGTCAGGAATTGATTCCATGAAATCTCCCTTTCAGATTGCAGATAATCACAAGAATCTTCAGGTCCACAATAACTAAACCCCTCTCAAACCTTCTCAACAAATCAATCCTTGGGAAGGAAACCAAAAAGCAGAAGAATGTTTGAATTGGAAGAAAAACCAGAAATCATTTCTCATTGCTGATTTGCTACTCTGACCTGCTCTTGAACAGAGTATTTATATGGCTGTTCCTGTAAAGGTCTGTTTAATGGTAACCCCCAAGATATTGATAATGGGAGATTCAACAATGGTAATGTCATTCAAGGTCAAATGGCATTGGTTAAATACCATCTTGCTGGTCTTGGTATTTGTATGGCACAAGCATTACTTGGTGCTTATCAGCCCAAATGTAGGTGTTGTCCAGATCTTGCTGCTTATAGACATGGATTGCTTCAGTATCGGAGGTTTCCTAAATTGGGCTGAACATTGCACGTGAATGAAAATCTGCACTTCTGACCTTTATGATGATGGGGATATCAATAAAGCAGCTGAAGGTGGTCCCTGAGGAACTTGGGTAGTGATGTTATGAGGCTGATCTAACTGTTCTCCAACAACTGCAGGCATCTTCCATTGTGCTAAGTATGGCTGCAACATTTTCCCCTAATTATCATTGATTCCAGTTTAGTTCTACATTCCCACAGTGTCAAACATGACATTGATCTCAAAGACAGTCACTCTCCTCCTCTTGAAGGTCAACTCTTTAGTCGAAAAGTGTGAAGAGCTCATGCTCGAAATGTTGACTTTCCTGCTCCTTGGATGCTGCCTGACTTTTCCAGCACCACACTTTTCAACTCTGATCTTCAGCATCTGTGTCGTCCTGTCCCATCCCGTCCCGTGTCTCCAAACCCCCCCCCCCCCCCCCAATCAAAGCAAAACTGAGTATAGTTTTACTTCCTTCGTCTTTATTCCGGGCACTGGAGGGTGAGAGAATGACCGCCCATGTACACAGAGACGTGAGTTCTTGGCCTTCTCTGGAATAGTAGTTTCTTAATGAATTATATAGTCACTTACAGGGAGGAGAATCCAGATAAGGCAACATTCTTATTGATTGGATGGAATAAAGATGAAGATAAAACTATACTGAGCATTTTGCTTCAACTGAAGGGAAGGGGGTGGGGGAGAATGAGGCGACACCACTGGGTCTGATGGTTGAACTCCCATTTATGCTAGAAATTGTAACATGACTGAACTGGTTGAGTCACAAAATTGATCGCAAGGATTGAAAGCATCGAGGTGTCACCTTCAAAGTGTAAATAAACATGGCATTTTGGGGATATGTTGATATAGGAGTAATGTCACTGGACTAATAAGCCAGAAAACTCAAACTAATATTTTACAGGGCTGTTAGAGTGCTGTAGCAATGTCCCTCAATAGTGGGCCATTGTCGTCCCATTTCCATATCAGTCAAAGCAAACAGAGACACAGTATGGTCTACCCTCTTCGTTATTCTGAGCCCTGGAGAGAGCGCGATCGGTTCTCAGTGTTCTCTCAAACAGCAGATTCTTAAGGAATTATATAGTCACTTATAGGGAGCAGCATCCAAATAGGGCAACATCTGTATTGATTGGGTGTCCATTACAATCACCAAGCATCAACAGTAAAGATTAAGCCATCTGGCATTACACAATAGATGATGTTCACCTCGTTAACCCACTTCCTTTACCTCCAGCACCTCATTGTTTACTGCAAGTTCTTATCTGGTCAAAGTCTTGCTAGTTGAGCCTTTGTCTCACAACCATAAACTTAACGCTTTCTTTATCTGTTCATACCGAATACACGTTTTCACTGTAACACTTAATTTCAAGTCTCTCTGCTTCATAACATGTCTGAACAGGTTGATTATGTAGCCCTGAAATTCATAAATATTTTTAGTGAATGAGACTTAGAGATTCCAGGTTCAAATCCTGAGCAAATTGTAATTTGATGTCAGTCTTCTAATTCACCAGTTATGTTCTTCAGCCAGCATAGATTTCTAAAGAGGAAGATTGTATTTTCCGATCTTCACGTTTTTTGAAGAGGGAACAGAAAGAGTTAATGAGAATAATGCTGATGATTTGGTGTATGTGGACTTCAAGAAGGGATTTAAAGAGCAAGGAGGTGATGTTTAATATGTATACGACATTTGTTAGACCTCAGTCAGGGTATGTATACAGTTCTGGACACTTCACTCAATCTTATGAATGCATTGAAGACAGTGCAGAAAAGATTCACAAATGTGATTTAAGCAACTTCGGTTATGAAGACAGATTGAAACCATTCGGAATGTTCTTAAAGAGCAAATCTGATGCACATTTTCAAAATCGAGAGGAATAAGTTGGCAGAAACTGTTCTTGTAAAAGGATCAAGAATAATAGGGCACAGATTTAGTGATTTGCAAAAAGGCAAATGTGATTTGAGACAAATATTTTCACACAATGAGTAGCACTGAAGTGCACTACCTGGATGTGTTGGAGGCAGGCACAATTCAGGAAGGCATTAGATGATGAGTTTCGGAAGGAATAATGTGGAAAAGAGGAAAAGGGAATTTGTGCTCATTTGGAGAGTCAGTAGAGACATGATAGGCTAAATGGTCTCCTACTGTAACATTTGTGAATATAGAAAAAAAGTAGCCTAAAGTTTGTATCATTTCTAGTTTTTCTTCAAATTAGCCACCAACTCCAATATACCTCTTTTTTTTAAACTTTGTACTCTATCTGACTAAACTGCCATATATAACTTGGGCACGCTGTTTGTAGCTCAGCTCAGTTTCTGACCCTAATGCTTTAAATGAAGACAGTGTGATCTCTACCCTTGTTTGTCATGATCTATCTGTACTCATCTGTTGACACCCTTTTCTATGCTTGTATTATTTCTATAAGAAAATCACATGACACTGCATTATAGTCCTAGAAAATGTTTATTTGACAACACAAGCTTTTGGAGTTCTCCTCTTCCGGGTGCTAGTGAGGGAGGATATATTGGACACAGAATTTACTTACTGAAGAAGGAGCAGAACTCAAAAACTTGTGTTTGCAAATAAACCTGTTTGACTATGACTCGGTGTCTTGTGATTTTTGACTTTGTCCACCCCAGTCCAAAACTGGCACTGCCACATCGTATGTTATTTCTGTACAGCCATTGCTACCCACTTCTGACTGACTTCCTACCTCACACCCTTCATAATCTTCAGTTCAGTCAAAACTTTTCCTGTTTGCTAAAGTGCACTATGTACAGCTATTATAAATCCTGCCCCACTGGTTTATTCCCACAATCTGCTGATTGCCAGTTCACATGAAACCTGACCTGTTTTCACACCTTTCACTTGCTATAGAACTTGTTCCAATCACCTAAGAATCTAAATCTTTCCTTCTATATCCAACTTCAAGCCATTTAATAGCAAGTTTATCAACGCTGTTCTAACCTGTATAGCAGCTTGCCCTCTGTTATTCCAAGATTACTATCCAGGTGGTTTTGCTATTCTCTTTAATCACTTTCAAAAATCCATCTTACTCTTTTGTCTGTTACTGATGACAGTAGTAAACTGATTTCTGCAACAGGATAAACATTGTGTACGGACACCTCTGATTCCTTCAGTTTATGGAAGGACCTTTAACTGAACTTGAAATGTTTAGTCTAAACTTTGGAAAAATTTTATTTCTAGAAATGTATGCAGGTATACAGTAGTAAGTTGAATTAAGAATGTTTACTTTCTGCAGCAAACTGTTTTTTAATACAGTGTACTTTTTACTGTCCTTTTAACTATAATTTGAACTTTTCATATCAACACATTTCTTGGCATTCATAGAGCCCCACTGACAGTTTGATTGAACTCTAGACATGACCAATGGCTCCTTGTATTCATCATTCTCTAGCATAAAATCATCAATTGAACCATCTCCCCGTAATAGAATACATGACACCTTGCATTTAAATAGCCCCGATAAAATCAGAAATATGTCAAGGTGCTCCACTGGGGTGGAACAGGAAAAGAGTTAAAATAATCTGCTTCATGAAGTAATTACAGTTGATGCATATTGTGTTTATGCTTGTTGGAGAGTTGAATCTTAAAGTGCATTTATCTTTAAATCATTTTTAATTGCAAACTGAAATAGAAATTAAACTAAAAACCAACTAAATTAAATTAATTTTAACTTGGTCCTTTAATACAGTATTCTATTTTGATTACTGTAAGTTAGTTGTGTTTATTGTGAATGTCACCAAGTGATGCAGCAATGATATGCAAACACAGCTCAGCAGAGGAAGAGCAGCTCCTTGTAACAAAAATGGTACTGCCTTTATAATCACAATAGAAGGTGAAATCCAGAGTCAACTCACTAAAGTCTATGAATACTTCGCTACCTGCAATGATCATTAAAAACATATGAAATGTAGTGCTTGAAAAGAAGTTGTTAGAAGTTTAGTCTGCACAAAGAAATGTGCTGCTCTTATGTGATTGATCTCTTGCTGGATTAATGGATTTCTGCTGTCAGTTTGAAAACTTTTGGTGCAGTGGAGGAGGAATAATAGGCTGTCTGACATAGGTGCTGAAGGTACTCTCTGTTTAACAGAAGGAATGCTTATCACAGTAAATACTATCCACAGCAATTGCACATGCAACCTGGTGAACCTGGCTATGTTGCAGTGAAGTATCATCGTTAGCCCATCTGCACATACGCTGATGGCCATTTTGGTGTTTGGAGTAATCATTCTGGAATTTTTAACTAGACGAGGACACAAGGAGCAGACTAGACAAAAGGGACACTAATTTATGCAACATGAGAAGGTGATGGTCTATCGTTGGCATGGAGAAACAACAAGAATGCAATATAGATCATGATTCTTCAGACCAGACAGACGACTTGTGTGGGATCCATTTTAGATCCAGCTCTTTTTTGCCATTACAAGACTTGGAATCAGTTGTACAGCACGGAAACAGACCCTTTGGCCCATCTTGTCCGTGCCCACCAGATATCCTAACCTAATCTAGTTAACATTTGCCATACTTGGCCTATATCCCTCAACTGTTAGGGACCAGACCGAACCCCCCTCAAAACCTGTCAAAGAGATAGCCTTGAGCCTCCCTTTGTATAATTTTAAAGCAAGTGCAAGGTGTGTTCCAGATGCAATTAAATTGATCAAACTGCCAAGTTTGAAGCAAAACATACTTTATTTGTACACTATAGTTAAAATACAGACCAAAGAAATTAGCTTAACTAACTCTGTTGAAATATTTAGCAAAATAATAAACTATTCAAACTCTATTCCATTGTAGCAATATCCCAGAGGCACACTGTTGGTGAAGGTAAAGTCGATAAAATAGATTCCCTGCTGCTGGAATTGCATATGAAAGAGAACCCAAACTTAGCTGCAGCAAAGTGAGAGAGAGAGAGATGTAGCAGCTTTCACAACCTCAACAGCTACTGAAAGCAAAACTAAAAATCCTGGTTCTGTGCTAGCTTGATCTCAACCATTCAGGCTGCATCAATTGTTTCACCTTTTAAAAAAGGAGACTTGAAACATCATGGCACTTTTGTCTCATTGTGGGTCCCAGCTACCATGTAAGCTTGATGTTGAGATCTAGCATATCAAACTTTGCTGTATATCATAAATGTTGGCTCTCTTAATCAACTTCTATCAGTTTGGTCTTAAGCGGTGCCTAATCTATCTCACATTACTTAGAAGGGGAAAGGATCTCAAATTTAAACAATGGGTGAATCAAGCTATATCATTCTCCTGCTTTGGAGTAAACGTAGAAGTGATTTTCCCAAATAATAATACTGCTGTCAGCCAAAAGGTGCTTTGACCATGTAAATGAGTAAAGTGATGTGCATTTCAGGGCCAAAGAGTATGTTCCAATGGCTGAATGGCCATAATCAAGTAGCATTTTCATTTGACTATTTGAAGCAGGTGGCATGCCCATGCTTGAGCACACCAACAGTTCATCCATTGTTAGATGCAATTTTGCTAATATAAATCCTAAATATTCCAGACTGTGCTAAGAATTATAGTGGAAACAATTTAAGTTCGTAACTTGGGCTTGAGTGTGATGCCTGTGTGTGTGTGTGTGTGTGTGTGTGTGCTAGAAGCTATATCTAGTCAGCCATAGAGATGTACAGCATGGAAACAGACCCCTCGGTCCAACTTGTCCATGCTAACCAGATATCCCTACCTAATCTAGCCCCATTTGCCAGCACTTGGCCCACGTCCCTCTGAAGCCTTCCTATTCATATAACCATCCAGACGCCTTTTAAATGTTGCAACTATACCAGCCACCTCCACTTCCTCTGGCAGCTCATTCCATACACCCACCATTGTCTGTGTGAAAAAGCTGTCCCTTAGGTCCCTTTTATATATTTACTCCTCACCCTGAATCTATGCCCACTAGTTCTAGACTCTCACACACCAGGGAAGACACTTTGTCTGTTTACCCTATCCATGCCCCTCTGATTTTATAAACCTCTGAGACCACCTCTCTGCCTTTGCTGCTCCAGGGAAAACTGCCCCAAACTGTTCAGCCTCCCCTGTAGCTCAAATCCTCCAACCTGGCAACATCATTGTAAATCTTTTCTGAACCATTTCAAGTTTCACAACAGCCTTCAGATAAGAGGGAGACCAGAATAGCATACCATATTCCAAAAGTGGCCTAACCAATGGTCCTGTACAGCCGCAACATGACCTCCCAACCCCTATACTCAATGCGCTGACCAGTAAAGGAAAGCATACTAAATGCCGCCTTCACTATCCAATCTACCTGCAACTCTATTTTCAAGGAGCAATGAACCTGCACTCCAAGGTCCTCTTTGTTTAGCAACACTCCCTAGAACCTTACCATTAAGTGTATAAGTCCTGCTAAGATTTGCTTTCCCAAAATGCAGCAGCTTGCATTTATCTGAATTAAACTCCCATCTGCCACTTCTCAGCCCACTGGCCCATCTGGTCCAGGTCCTGTTGTAATCTGAGGTAACCCTCTTCGCTGTCCACTACACCTCTAAATTTGGTGTCATCTGCAAACTTACTAACTGTACCTATTATGCTCACATCCAAATCATTTATGTAAATGACAAAAAGTCGTGGACCCAGCACAGGGTCACGGGCCTCCAGTCTGAAAAACAACCTTCCACCACCACCACCCTCTGTCTTCTACCTTTGAACTAGTTCTGTATCCAAATGGCTACTTCTCCCTGTATTCGATGAGATCTAACCTTGCTAATCAGTCTCTCATGGGGAACCTTGTCGAATGCCTTGCTGAAGTCCATGTAGATCACATCTACTGCTCTGCCCTCAGCAATCCTCTTTGTTACTTCTTCAAAAAACTCAATCAAGTTTGTGAGACGTGATTTCCCACGCACAAAACCATGTTGACTATCCCTAATCAGTCCTTGCCTTTCCAAATACATGTACATCCTGTCCCTTAGGATTCCCTCCAACAACTTGCCCACCACTGAGGTCAGGCTCACTGGTATCTCGTTCCTTGGCTTGTCTTTACTGCCCTTTTTAAACAGTGGCACCACGTTTGCCAACCTCCAGTCTTCCGGTACCTTACCTTGACTATTGATGATACAAATATCTCAGCAAGAGGCCCAGCAATCGCTTCTCTAGCTTCCCACAGAGTTCTCGGGTAAACCTGATCAGGTCCTGGGGATTTATCCACCTTTGTGCGTTCAAGACATCCAGCACTTCCTCCTCTATAATCTGGACATTTTGCAAGATGTCACCATCTATTTCCCTACAGTCTATATCTTCCCTATCCTTTTCCACAGTAAATACTGATGCAAAATATTCATTTAGTATATCCCCCATTTTCTGTGGCTTCACACAACGGCCACCTCGCTGATCTTTGAGGGGCCCTATTCTCTCCCTCGTTACCCTTTTGTCCTTTATATTTGTTAAAACCGTTTGGATTCTCCTTAATTCTATTTAATCGTTAAGAATTTTGATTTGTTAGAATACTGGTTTTAAATAACTGTAATGCCTTGTTTGAATCACGTTCTCAATTCAGTGTGTTTTGTGGGCTATGTAATGGGGCAGATTTTGTTTTATATTGAAATTGTACAACATTGTGTCCTTTTTAAAATTAACAAACTTGTAACCTTAAAACAAGTTGAGTGCCTTGAGCCCCTGATTTTTTTCAAATTCTACAATGCCAATTTAAAAAAAAAATTGGGTCAGTGGTCATGTTTTAGCCAGATGAGTATTGTAATAAAATATCTTTTTAAATGCAGCGTGCTCACGAAAAGGGTAGTGCATTTTTAGCTTGATGTTTTGTTCAGAATTTCTAGAGAAAATTAGAACTTGAGGCTGTGCTGTTTCAGTTCTGTTATTTATTGTTAAGTTTTCATTGGCCCTCTTCATATTGCAAATTTAAAGAAGGTGTTGATTTTTACCAAAGTTGCCACTGTAATTCCCACTTTTATTTGGAGAATATATTTTTAAATATTCAGCATTTGTTTCCCACGAATATTTGAGATTTAAATCTGAACTAAAAACTGCTTCTTCAGTTTCTAAAGCACAGGAAACATTTTGTTGTTTTGCTGTTCTAGACTTTTGAAATACTTTTCCTGACAGCTTTTACATTAGCCAAGTATCAATTTGTTAAAAGAAAATAACTTTTGAATAATCTGAATGGAGGCACCCAAGGGTTTGATTTTATGGCCACTATTTATTTATGAATGACTGAATTGTTTAGGCAGTACAGTTTCCAAGTTTATGGATTGTATAAAACTTGGATAATGTCATAAATAGTGAACAGAGTAACATACTTCAAGAATTCAAAGAATGTTGGAATAGGCAGACACAATTTATTGTAGTTAAATGTGTGTCTTTATACTGATAACCACCTTGGCAAGGAAGGAATGAGAGAGGAAATGCAGAGATACTTTCAGCAGCTAACATCCTCTTGAGTTTCCCCATTCAGGTAAAGAATGCCTTTCGGACCACGGCCCACCCCTCCACAACCTGATTCAATCAGCTCCCCAGTCATGAGCATGGAAAGTGGAGAAGCTAATAACAATGAAGAGGAGGTCGGTACGCTTTTTGTCAGTGGCCTTCCCAAGGACATTAAACCACGTCTTTTGATCATTTAAGGGATGTGAAGGTTCACTGATCAAGCTAACATCACAACAGCCAGTTGGCTTTGTTTCATTAAACAGCAGAGTGGGAGCACTCAGCAAACAATGCTGCATTCACCTAGCCTGCTGCTGCAGCTGCTGCACTATACACTCTGATGCACTGGTATCCTCTATCTGAAGGATCTCTGGAAGGATCGAAGTCTCGTCAGTTTTGAGAAGCATTTAACTGCCCTTATCCAAGAATTCAGATTTATCTGTGGACAAGGACAGACTGAATTTTGTTTTCAGATTGGACTTTATGGAAGGAGATTTTGGAGAACTTGCTCATTTCCACTCAACTTTGAGGGGATGGGGTGGTCACGAAGGACTGTGAATTTAAGAACTTTACGAGTGAATTTTTTTCCACATGAGAGGATTCTTCAAATTGTATTTACTGTAACGGACTAGTAATTTTTGTTGTTATAATCTTGCATCTTGTGTATCAATAACTTAAATACTGGTTGTCAGAATCTTATGAAAGCTGGTAATGCCATCTCAGTGGTTATCACAAATTGATAAAAGGAGGGAATGAGAGTATGTATCGAGTATGAGCAGTTAGGGAAAGAGTTAAGCTTTAAGTTTTGTGAAACAAAAGGTTCAGCTGAGCACGACTCAGGTAAGAACTTGCAGTTGACAGTGGGGTGCTGTAGGCAAGGGTAATGGTTAACAAGGTGAAAAAGCATTCATGATGTAGAGCTTTTTAACAATATTGAAAGCATTGAGTATGTAAAATCAGTTTAATAAGGTGAGAAGTATTCATTATGTGAAGCCAGTTAAGGTTAAAAACATTGTAACAGCAGAAGGCTTAATCTTTACTATTGACACTCGCTGATTGTAACGGTCACCCAATCAATATGTATGTTGCCTTCTCTGGATGTTCCTCCCTGTAAAATGAGTATATAATTAAGAAACTGCTGTTTGAGAGAGAAAACTGAGAATTCATGTCCCTGCGCACATGGGCGATCGTTCTGTCTCCCTCCAGGGCCAGGAATAAAGATGGAGGAGATAAAACTATATATTGTGTGTTTAAGCGTAATGCTTCAACTGAAGGGGAGGGAAACAGGACGACAGTAGGTTTCCTTCTTTTTAAATACAGATTTGTTTTCATAGCGAAAACAGTTGTCATAGTCGCCATTACAAAGACTAGTTTTCAATGCCAGACTGATTAATTTAAAATCTAACAGCAGCCAGAGTGGGATTTGTGTGCACCCAGAGCATTAGCACTGGGTCTTTGGGTTAATAGATCAGTGACATTGTCACTGCACTACTATCTCCTTAGTTGCCCCTAAGAAATTATTTTTGACTCCTGTTGGTGCTTGCATTGAGAATTTTGATGTTTTGTCATCCATTTTGTCACAAGTTGTTATAAGTGCAAACAGCTCCTAACATGAAATGTTGAAATTATTGGAAATTATCTGTCAAATAATCCAGATTGTGCTAAGAATTATGCTGGAAACTTGATGCTTAGCATCTCTTTCTTTTTCTTTTTACCTTTCCCTCACCCTGCCCTCCCAGTCTCTTTGCCATGCACAGAACACTTTTTTTTATTTGGACGCCTAATACATATTAAGCTCTCTGCTTGAAAAAATTACTGTATGACTATCAACATTTGGATTTAAAAAATTGATTTTATTTTACGTAAGCAGTTTTTTTAAACTGGTGGCTGTTGTATAATTGTTTAATTCAGGAGGAAATGATGGTAATATCGCTAATGCACTCAGGATATGGATCAAATACCATCACACCTGGTGGAAGTGAATTGAGAATTATCCAGTGATAGAAAATCAAGTATAGGAACAAATGGTTGTTCTTTGGTTAGAAGGCTGTAACTCGTGGGTACCACGTGGATCACAGCTAAACCACTAGCTATTCAATATATTTATCAATTATTAATGTTCAGATTTCGAGACCAAATGGAATACTTCCAGGTTTTCAGATGGCACAAAATTAGGTGGGTCTGAGAGTTGTGAGGAGGCTACAAGAGGCTTTAAAATGATACGTACAAGCTAATGAGTGGACAGAATATAGCAGTTAGAATACAAGATGGAGATACGGCAGGTAGTACTTTAGTAGTAAAACGCTATTGTAATGTGAGAGTGCCTCTCAGCACCAGGGACCTGGATTCAGTTCCTGCCTCGGGCAACTGTCTGTGCGGAGTTGGCATGTTTTCCCTGTGTCTGCATGTGTTACTGCGCACAGTCCAAAGGTGTGCAGGTTAGGTGGATTAACCATGATAAATTGTTCATAGTGGCTAGGGATGTGTAGTTTAGCTGGGTCAGCGATGGGGAATACAGGGTTACAGGGATAAGGTAAGGGGGTTGGGCCTGGGTGGGGTGCTCTTCAGTGAGTCACTGTGGTCTTGGGCCGAATGGCCTGTTTCCAAACTGCATTGATTCTCTGAAAAGGAACCTGGAATATGCTTGTCCATCAGTCACACAGGTAATAGGTAAATGCAACAACCAGTTAGGAAGGCAAATGACATGCTTTCCTTTATTACAAGAGAACTGTGCAGTTTTAGTCTGATTAACTGAAAAAGGTTATCTTTTTTACATAGAGGGAGTTCACCAGAATGATTCCTGGCATGGCTGAACTTTCCTAATGAGGAAAGCCTGAGACGAGGTTATATTCTGTAGAGTTTAAAAGAATGAAAGATGACGTCATGGAAGCATGCAATATTCTTTTGGGCCCCATCAGGAAGTAAGAATGAGATCTAGCATTGGAGTCTCAATCTCAGAATAAGAGGAGGCCATTTTTGGATGAAGTGAGGAATTTTTCTAGGGATAATGAATCACTGAATTTCTCTACCCTTTAAGGCAATGCCGATTGTTATTGAGTATATTCAAGACTGAAATTGATAGATTTGTTGATGTTAAAGATATTATGGCTATGGAAGTAATGTGGGAAAATTCTTTTTGAAGCAAAAGATCAGCCACGATCTTGTCTCTGATATCATCTTGTAAAAGTTCAGGGCAAGCTCACTTTTTCAAATCTAAAAAGATATATCTATATCATCATCCACTGAATTACTTCTGAAGTAGTGATCTTTCTTGGGGGAAATACTCTGATCATTTTGTGAAAACTAAAATCCATAATGGTTAACTGGTTAGCCACAAAATGTTATTCTCCCTATCCTAAATTTATTATCTTCAGATGTATATCAGCTGATCTCAGAAGTGGTTATGGATTCCTCCATTGCTCTTTCTGTTAGGTTATTCCATTTCTTAAATTTTATTACAAAGATGATTTTATCAATCCCTCACTTCAGAATCACAGAACCCATTTAAACTTATCAGAAGGCATGTTAGCTAGGATAGTTGGCAAATTTTTTCTGCCCTTTACAATTGTTAGAAATTTATCTACCTGAACTACAGAGCAAGCTAAAAGATTTAGCATTTCAACACAAGCTCAATGCCTCCAAAAACTACTGCCTCAGTACTGCAGTGTAGACAATGAGGCAATACCAGTTTTGCGGCACTTTGTGCAGTCTTCTAATTAAGATGTAAGGGTACTATTAGCTAAGCTACAAAAGGATTCCTTTTAACAAGTTAATTGTAACTAACTTTTTAATTGTTTTTTATTTCAATAGTGAATTGACAGAGAAAAGAAAATGGCAGCAGAAACGCAAACCCTTAACTTTGGGCCTGAATGGTGAGGAATGTTTCCATATATTGTCATCAGCTATCTTTTGTTTTTGTTTATATTATTCTGAAAACATGACTGTTAACAGAGTGAATGGTAGTCTCATTTTAAAGGAAGAATTGCATTTTGTATTCCAACTCTTGATCATTCTGTGCTGAGAAAATGTGTATTCAAAAAATGTAACATGTATTTATTCAGACTGATGATGTTGATAGAAGTTGAGAATTTCATATTTTAGGATTACCTAATCTGCAGAGAACATTCTGACTGGCTTTCAATTGATCAAAGGCTGGAGTCAAATCAAGTTCGAGTTTCTATCATTTTGGAACTGTCAGAACATGCAACTTTGTAAATTTTACAAGAAATAGCAGTACTGTTTAACATCTTTAACTCCAATTTAGTGAGGGTTCTATGCATTTTCGTGTTGTGCTTGCCTTTCCTTCAGTCACGAAAATAAAATGACTTAGTAATGCTAGATTCTGGATTAGTGGTGCTGGAAGAGCACAGCAGTTCAGGCAACATCCAAGGAGCAGCGAAATCGACGTTTCGGGCAAAAGCCCTTCATCAGGAACCTTAGTAATGCTAGAGACTACTTCAACATTACACCTGCTTACCAAGTTATAGTGGACACTTTGATTAATCTGTAGTGTTAATGCAAGACATAACCTTGAATGGGCAGGAATGAGCATTACTGGTAAAGCTAGCATTTGTCGCTCATCCTAAGATGCCCTTGAGTTGTTGGCAGAGGGCCTTGGCTTATTGTAGGTGCACCCACGCTACTGAGAGGAAGGAAATTCCAGGATTTAACCCAGCACCAGTGAAGGAAGAGCAATACATTTCCAAATTAGGATGGTGTGTTGCTTAGGCAGAAAATTGCAATTGCTACTGTTCTTGTGTATCTGCTGCTGTTGGGTATGGTAGATGCTATTGAAAGAGCCTTGGAGAGTTATTGCAGTTAATCTTGTAAATGGTACAGTCTGGTACTGGATGGGCTGTCAATCACAGGCTGGTTTGTTAAGGATGGCGTTGATCTTGTATTATTGGAATGAAGGTCATTTGAAATAGGATGCATCCTCATTTGTCAAAACCAGTGTATAATACTGATGGATAACAGGATATTTTCAGATAGTGATACTTTTGAATGGAGAAACAACAGATTGTGAACCTTGAATTGTTGCTTGTTTTTGGGCTGCTGTATTGGCCCTCAATTGTAACTAAACATAAGTGGGCTGGTTTCTTTGCTTGTGGCATAATGCATTTACTGTTGCTTGTTGAGATTGTTACAATTTTAGATTATGACAAATAGAAGAAGCTAAAGAGTGTTTTAAGTATGTTCTTTTTTTCTTGCAGGCTTCGTGCATTGTCAAGTGGTGGGAGTATTACCTCCCCACCCCTCTCACCAGCATTGCCAAAGTATAAATTAGCAGATTACCGTTACGGACGAGAAGAAATGCTAGCACTTTATGTAAAGGATCTCAAGGTATA
Organism: Chiloscyllium punctatum; assembly: GCF_047496795.1. Classification (NCBI taxonomy): domain Eukaryota; kingdom Metazoa; phylum Chordata; class Chondrichthyes; order Orectolobiformes; family Hemiscylliidae; genus Chiloscyllium; species Chiloscyllium punctatum. Next base: position 67,178,468 of record NC_092744.1, read on the forward strand.
TCTTGGCAAGATCTAGTAAATTGAATGGTGAATGTTAAAAATGGATATAACTGATGGAATTGGTTGGAAACATTCTTATTTCTTTTTGTGATTTAATTTCTGGACTGTCTCTTAAATATTTAGTCTCAAATTCTTCCATGGCACATATTGAGCACATATTCTTAGGAAGGGATCCTTATTTTGGAATGTAAAACTTATCTTTTGGCTTTGGGAAAACATGGCATTTGAATATATGTATTGGATGTAAATAACTATGAAGAATGCTCCTTCTCAACCTGTCCCCTTGCCTGAGGTGTAGTGACTGTGTCTGGTTAAATCATCACCAGTTGTGTGTATCTGATGGAAAGCAGCCTTACGTTCTTGTAAATTAAAATACTTGGTTAACAATAGTAGATCAGGTTTGTCCTGCAAGTGGACTGATAATTTGTTTCTAGTAGTCAATGTCCCATTGTCTAAATCAGTGTTGCACCCTGAAGTCTTCCTCTTCCCTCAACTCAATTTGATCTGATGGCTTGGTTAAATTAATGAACAATGAACGTTCACTGGTTGCATTCTTCCCATGCTAATAGTTAGCTAATAGTAGGAAGCATCAACATGCTTGGTTTTTTAACATTTGTGTTTGAAAAGACTACAAATAATCAGCAAATGTAGAATTGTATACTAAATGACTGCTACATTTAAGACATAAATTTTAAAATCTACAGCAAAATAAGAAATAAGAGCAGAGGTGGGTCACTCAGCCCATCAAACCGCCCCCATGATTTACTTAGATCGTGACTGATTTTGTATTTCAATGCTATTTTTCCATGCTACCTCCATGTCCTTTGTCACTGGAATCTAGAAAGCTACTGATTTCTATCTTCAACATGATCTTCTACAGCCTTCCGAGGAAGCAAATTCCATGATTCACAACAATTTTAGTAAAGAAATTCCTCCTCCTCTCCTTCCCAGTAAAATCTCAAACTTTTTTTATTTAGGCCCTTATTCTGACCAGTCCCTAAATTCTCCGGGATTTCTGAGAGGATTTTTTAACCTTCCTTTGTGAATGCAAGCTTCAAGTGTTTGTCTAGTTTCTGTGCCTTATGTCCCATTATAAATTGTTGTCTTGTTTTCTGCCTGCAATGTGCCCAAAATTGTCTTGCTAATCTTCTCTTTTCATACATCTAAGTTCTTATTGTCTCTTTATTATGTTTGTTGCTACTTTAAATTACGGTTTATTTGCTTAAGTTTCTTGGTCATCTCTGACTGTTAGTAATGATAATAAAAGTTTCTTTCAATACATAAGAAACAAAAGAGAGGCAAAAGTAGAGATTGGGCTGCTCCAAATTGATGCTGAAAGGCTAGTGCTGGGAGATAAGGAAATAAGTAAAGAACTTAATAAGTACTGTATGTCAATCTTCACAGTGGAAGACATGAATAATATTCCCAACAATTAAGGAGAGTCAGGAGCAAAATTGAGTATGGTGATCATTACAAAGGAGAAAGTACTTGATAATCTAAAAGATCTAAAAACTAATAAATCTCCTGGCTACATTCTAGAGTTCTGAGGGAGGTGGCTGAAGAAATAGTGGAGGCGTTGGTTGTAATCTTTCAAAAGTCATTGGAGTCAGGGAAAGTCCCAGATGATTGGAAATCGCTGTTGTAAACCCCTTGTTCAAGAAAGGATCAAGACAAAAGATGGAAAATTATAGACAGGTTAGCCTAACCTCATTGTCGGTAAAATTCTAGAATACATCGTTAAGAATGAGACTTCTAAATTCTTGGAAGTGCGGGTTGGATTAGAACAAGTCAGCATGGATTTAGTAAGGGGAGATAGTGCCTGACAAACCTGTTAGAATTCATTGAAGAGGTAACAAGTAGGTTAGACCATGGAAACCCAGTGGATGTTATCTACCTAGACTTCCAAAAGGCCTTTGATAAGGTGCCTCACGGGAGGCTGCTGAGTAAGGGGAGGGTTCATGGTGTTCGATGCGAGCTATTGGCATGGTTTGAGGATTGGCTGTCTGACAAGGTAGAGAGTTGGGATAAAAGGTTCTTTTTTGGAATAGTAGCTGGTGAAAAGTGGTGTCTAGCAGGGTTCAGTGTTGGGGCCGCAGCTGTTCACTTAATATATAAATGATCTCGATGAAAAGACTGGGGGCATTATGGTGAAGTTTGCCGATGATACAAAATTAGGTGGACATGCAGGTCGTACTGAGGAGGTGGGGAGGCTACAAAAAGATTTAGATAGTTTAGGAGATTGGTCCAAAAAATGGCTGATGAATTTCAATGTGAGCAAATGCGAGGTCTTGCACTTTGGAAAAAAGAACCCAGGCATGGACTATTTTATAAACGGTAAGAAAATTCATAAAGCCGAAGTGCAAAGGGATCTGGGAGTGCTAGTGCAGGATTCTCTAAAGGTCGACTTGCAGGTTGAGTTCCTGATTAAGAAAACAAATGTAATGTTGTCATTTATTTCATGAGGATTGGAATATAAAAGCAGTGAGGTGCTACTGAGATTTTATAAAGCTCTAGTTAGGCCCCATTTAGAATACTGTGTCCCGTTTTGGGCCTCGCACCTCAGGAAGGACATACTGGCACTGGAGTGTGTCCAGTGGAGATTCACACGGATAATCCCTGGAATGTAGGCCTTACATATGATGAACAGCTGAGGATCCTGGGATTATATTCGTTAGATTTAAGAAGGTTGAGGGGAGATCTGATAGAAACTTACAAGATAATTCATGGTTTAGAAAGGGTAGATGCTGGGAAGTTGTTTCTGTCAGGTGGGGATACTAGGACTTGTGGGCACAGCCTTAGAATTAGAGGGGGTCAATTTAGAACGGAAATGAGGAGACATGTCTTCAGCCAGAGAGTGGTGGGCCTGTGGAATTCACTGCCATGAAGTGCAGTGGAGGCCGGTACATTAAATGTTTTGAAGGCAGAGATTGATAAATTCTTAATCTCGCAAGGAATTAAGGGATACGGGGAGAGTGTGGGTAAGTGGCGTTGAAAGGCCCATCAGCCATGATTGAATGGCGGAGTGGACTCTATGGGCCGATTGGCCTTACTTCCACTCCTATTTCTTATGGTCTTAAGAATGTTCTCAAGCTGCCAACTTAGTACCATTTTGGCAATATTCCGAGCCTCTTTGTTCTAATACAATGTTCACTTTTACGTTAGGAGAAAGTGAGGACTGCAAATGCTGGAGATCAGAGCTGAAAATGTGTTGCTGGAAAAGCGCAGCAGGTCAGGCAGCATCTAAGAGCAGGAGAATCGACATTTTGGGCATGAGCCCTCAGCTCACTTTTACGTTGGTCATGGTTGGATCACTTTTCTGGCTGGTGATTCCTTTCTGAAAGGAATGTAAATTTGTTGTAAACTGTTCAATTGCCAGTTTGTTGACTGCCATATCCTGCACTGCATGCACTTTCTGGTCTTGGGCTGTCTACAAACAGCTTCAGCTATTTTGTGAGTAAAGGAGCAGTATAAGCACCCTACACAATGAGTTTCGACATCTTATTTTTAAAAATTCAGTCAGTCCTTTCTCAATCCCTTTTAAAACATTCCATTTTCCATTTCAGTCTCCATCAAAAAATACAGAAGATGAAATGAAATGAAAATAATCCAAAATAGTGCGTGCTTTCACTTCATGATGTGCTGCTTGTCCTTATCCCACAGTTGGCCAAATTGTCACTTTTGCTTTGACAAGTTCACTCATCTGGATTTATAACTACTTGACTTTTTGTAGCTGATCGAACAGTTCAGTCAGATAGTGTAAATGTTCTTTGCACACTTGACTGAAAGCAAACCAAATCATTTATGTAAAATGCACAGTTACATAAACTTATTAACTATTGATAATAGTTCGAACTGTGTATTTTTTCATTCCAAACAGCATGATCTTCTATTGGTAATTTCCATCCGGTATTATCAAAGCCAGTTTTCTTTTTGGCTGTATCAGTCAATGGAACTTGCCAATATCCATTTAGATTTTGGTTATGAACCATGTGTTCAGTCTGTTTACTTCTATCCTCCAGTCTTGGAATAGGATATTTTTCTACTTTTGTTACCATGTTGCCTTTGATAGGTAAAAAAGAATTGTTGTGGTTTTGGCACCATTGCAGTAAGTGAACTCTAGCTATGAGCACTAGATTTAATAATGTCATGGTCTTAATGTCCTTCCATTCTTGAGTTCAGTTTTCTGGTTTGAGTTTAAGGATGTTGCTTTATAGATAAAGCATTTGCTATATCAACATCATGAATAGTCAAAAAAAATTTTATTTTTGGCCAATGCATGTAAGCCAATTTGATTCTCATCTTTGTAAGTCACATTGAACATTATCTGGAAGATATAAGCTATATAAACTTCTAAATATGTCTGAATTATCCCATCTGATTGCTGAAAAGGGTCAATATTTTAACTTTCAATTTTTGATTCTTCAATTATTCTGATTTTTATTTTGCTTTCAATGCCTGTGATTATTGTAAATTTATTTTCTCCTGCGTATCGATCCCATCATCTTTTTAACATGACACACTTGTTGCTTCTTTCTTCCATCTAGAGTGCTCACTGCTTAATTTACATAGTTTTTAATTTGATAAGATCCATCGAGTCTGCACTGTCCCTCTGTTCCACCCAGATCTATCCCCCAATCCAGTCTGTATTAACCCATATTTACCATGGCTGATCCACCTAGCCTCTCACCCCTGGACACTATGGGACAATTTAGCATGGCCAATCCACCTAACCTGCACATCTTTGGACTGTAGGTGGAAACCAGCCACTCATCAGAAACCCATGTAGAGATTGAGACACTGTGCACACTTCACGCACAAACAGTCACTTAAGGCTGGAATCGAACCCGGGTCCTTGGTGCTGTGAGGCAGCAGTGCTAACCACTGTGTAGCTTGTTTTGCTCTTTGCCCTTACCCATTCTTCCCATCAAAAAATTCCAACTTTTAGATGCTGATCAAGTCGCTATCTCTTTCTTCCTCACTCCATGTACAACTCTGGCTCAGTGAATGCACAGCCCTTTAAAACATGCTTTTTAAAATCCTTCAATCCCCCTTTTTCCACTGGCACACGCATCTGTTCAAAAGTTTAAATTCCCCTTTAATCTGTTCCAATTTACATGTTCAGCACCCTTCTAGTGCTTTTTGGCTAACTTGCATGCTGTGGTCAGTCCCTTTTGAAATTCAAAGCTCAGGCTGGCAGCATAGTCTCAACTTTGATTTATCAATTTCTCTTTAATCAAATAAACAATCAAGTAGTTCAAAAGGATGGAATCCTGATCCTAATATCAAACAGTAACAAAGGAATTCTCTTATCCCAAGGATGTTATTGACAGAGTTCTAATCATAATCTTCAAAGTTTGATGCCATCTTTCCAGTGCCTTTGAAATTTTGTGTTTGACAGGCAGAAGATGTAAATTGTTTTATTCCTAAATTACTGGTAATTTCTTTGAATATTTGTGTAAAATTTCAACTTTAATCTGATTGGGGTAATCCATACCTCATTTTGAAAAAAATGAGCACTTTTCCAGTGACACTTTACACTCATTTTTCTAGCAGGCACTGCTTCAGGACATCTTGTAGAAGCATTTGTCATTGTTAAAAGATATTTATTTCCATTCCTGGTTATCGGTGTAGATTATGCACAATTTTGAGACCCTGTTAAATTGTTCTTCGAAGACTGGTATCAAATTGAAGGTGTAGGTTTAACTATTTGGGATTACCCCATTACCTGACGTGTATGACATATCTGGCAAAGTTTGACGATATATTTTATCTCATCTTAGCCAATAGAAATGTTTTCCCCATTGCCTGGCTGACTTACCATTGGAATTTTGAGAGTCACTTGCAAATTTTGTTACAATTTGAAGATGGCTTGCCACCTGATGGACCACTGCCTATTTTTCATTGGCTGTTACTTTAATGGCTCCCTTTTCCTCACTAGTACTTTGTCTTTGAAGTAATAACATCCAGTCAATTTGGTGTAACTCTTTCAGTTAAAAATCGGCATGGTGCATTTCTGTAAAGATGATGAGCTTAACATATCAGATTCATTCTCTCTTTTTTTTAGTTTCATTTTCAAAACATGTATTCTTTAAAAATGTAACTGAATTTCTGAATCATATCCCTGTTTCATCACCACCTCTTCTTCCTGTCTAATTCTTTGAAACTTGAGATCCAGTTGCAACACAGCCAGGAAGCAATCCAAGGTATTCCTCATGCCATGTTTCGATTTCTTTTACCTCTACTAGTTATTCAAACATGCCTAGTGTGACTGGTGTTCTTGAATCTGCCAAGTTATTTCCCAAAATTAAAATTTGTTCCTTCCATCGGAAATTGCTAAAGTACTCCTACAAGACTTGATTGTTAACTAATTGTCTCCTAATCCAGCTCTGTATAGTGAGCCTGGTTTGTAACCTCCGCAAATGCCAACACTCAATCTTTTTATGCTTCATTTTCCTCTCTAGAAGATAAATAGTGTCAACAGCCAGCAACAGTGACTGACTTGCTCCAGTGTGACTCAATATTTTGAATAAAAACAAAATACTACTAGTGCTGAAAATCTTAAAGAAACACAGAATACTGGAGAAACTCAGCCGGTCTGTGGAGAATGAAATCGAGTTCATGTTCTGAGTCTGGTATGACTCCTCTTCAGGAGAATACCTCTTCTATCTGCTATTTCGAACTTCTTCCATATCATAATTTCCCTTACATTCTCAATTTTTCTCTCTCTTTAGTGATCAAAGCCACTGATCTCATGGCATTACTTTGTCCCCTTGCAAATTCTACAGATGTCTGATTTAGGTTTGTTTCTTATTGTCATAGATTCATAGAGTTATACAACTTGAAAACAGACTGGTTGATCCAACTCATTTGTGCCGAACAGACATCCTAATCTGACCTAGTTCCATTTGCCAGCATTACGTTCGTACCTCTGCAAACTCTTACTATTCATATACCCATCCAGATGCGTTTTTAGTATTGTAATTGTATCTGTCTGCACCACTTTCTTGGCAGCTTGTTCCATACATGCACCACTCTCTGCATGAACAAATTGCCCCTCTGGTCCTTTTTTAAATCTTGCCTCTCTCACATTAAACCTATGCTGTTTAGGTTTGGGCTCCCCTACCCTAGAAAAAGGACCTTGTCTATCCATGCCCTTCATGATTTTATAAGGTCAGCCCTCAATTTCTGATGCTCAAGGGAAAAAAACCCAGCCTGTTCAGCCTCTCCCTACAGCTCAAATGCTCCTTGTAAATCTTTTCCGCGCTCAAGTTTAACAACATCCTTCCTGATGAAGGGTAACCAGAATTGTACAGCGTTCTAAACGTCATCTCGCTAATATCCTGTACAGCCACAACATGACATCCCAACTCCTAAACTCGGTATTATGACCTGTGAAGGCAAGCGTGTCACTACCCTGTCCACCTGCAACTCCACTTTCAAGGAATTATTCACCTGCAACTCAGATCTCTTTGTTTAGCAACACTTCTTTCAGTCCTGTCATTAACTGTATAAGTTCTGTCCTGATTTGCCTTACCAAAATGCCGCACCTCACATTTCTCAAAAGTAAACTCCATCTACCCCTCTTTGGCCCATCTGATCAAGGTCCTGTTGTACTCTGAGATCTTCTTCACTGTCCACTACACCACTAATTTTGGTGTCATCTGCAAACTTACTAACCATATCTCTTGTCTTCACATTCAGACTATCTATATAAAATTATGAAAAGCAGTGGACCCAGTATTGATCCTTGTGGTACACCACTGGCCACAGGCCAGCTGTCCAAAAAACAGTCCACCACCACCACACTGTCTCCTACCTTCAAGCCAATCTTGCATCCAGTTGGCTAGCTCCCCTGGATCGCATGTGATCTAACCTTATTATCCAGTCTACCATGCAGAACCTTGTTGAATGCTTTGAAATCCATATAGACAACGTCTGCCACTCTGCTTTCGTCAATTTCTTTGACACCTCTTCAAAAATACTCAGTCAAGTGAGACACAACTTCCCATGCACAAAGCCATGCTGACAATCCCTAATCAGTCCTTGCCTTTCCAAATGCATGTAAATCTTTCCCTCAGAATCCCCTCCAACAACTTACCTACCCCTGACATCAGGCTCACCGGTCAATGGTTCCCTGGCTTTTTGCTACAGCCATTCTTAAATAATGGAAGCACATTAGCCAATTTCAAGTCTTCTGGCACCTTGCCCATCGCTATCGATATTGCAAATATCTTAGTGAGGCACCCAGCAATCACTTCCCTAGCTTCCCACAAAACTCTGGGAACACCTGATCATGTCCCAGGGATTTATCTATCTTTTGTATTTTAACATCAGAATCTCCTATTATGTAATATGAACTTTTTTCAAGACATCTGTTTTTCTCCCCAATCTTCCCTAACTTCCATGTGCTTTCTCAATATTATATACTGATGCAAAATATTCACTTAGTATCTCCCCAGTCTCCTGTGGTTCCACACATAGATGATCTTGTTGATCTTTATGGGGTCCCATTCTTTCTTTAGTTATTCTTTTGTCCTTAATGTATTTGTAGAATCTCTTTGGAATCGCCAACGCTGTCTCATGTCCCCTTTTTGCCCTTCTGATTTCCCTCAAGTATACTCCTACTGCTCTTATACTCTTTTTGTTAGGGATTTACTTGCTCCCAGCTGTCAATACCTGATGCCTGCCTCCTTTTTCTTGACTAGAGCCTTAATTTCTCTAGTCATCCAGCATTCCGTACACCTGCCAGCCTTGTCATTCGCCCTAACAGGAACATATTATCTCCTGAGCTCTCATCATCTCATTTTTAAAGGCCTTGCAATTCCCAACCGTCCTTTTACTTACAAATAGCCTCTGCCAAACAACTTTTGAAAGTTCCTGCCTCATACTGTCAAACATTTCCTTACTCCAGTTTGGAACTTTGACTTTTTGATCAGTTCTATCAACTATTTTAAAACTAATAGAATTATGATCACTTGCCAGAGTGCTCCCCCATTGACACCTCAGTCACTTGCCTTGCTTTATTTCCCAGCAGAACGTCAAGTATTGCTCCTTCTCTAGATACATCCACATAATGAATAAGAAAGTTTTCTTATCCACACTTAACAAATTCCTCCCTGTTTAAGCTCTGAACACTGTCCCAGTCAATGCTTGGAAAGTTAAAATCCCTGTACTATTAAAACTTTTTTTTTTCCTTACAGATATATGAAGTCCCCTTACATATTTGCTTCGTAATTTCCCAATGATTATTGGGGACCTATAATGCAATCCCAACAAGGTGATCATCCCCTTCTTATTTTTAAGTTCCACCCATATAACTTCATTGGATGATCTCCCAGGAATATCCTGCCTAAGTACAGCATAACGTTCCCCCAACCAAAAATGCCTCTTGCCCCTCTTTTCTCGCCTCCCTTTCTATCCTCTTAAAACTCAACTCAACCTTGGAACCGTTAAGCTGCCAGACCTATCCATTCCCTCAGTTACATTTCTGTAATAGCTGTGTTGTCCCAGTCCCATGTTCCCAGCCATGCCCTGAGTTCAATACTTGCCCGGTTCGTCTCTTTCGTTGAAATAAATTCAGTTTAATTTATCAGTTTATCTCATTCTCTGCCAAGCTCTTGTCTGCCTGATGGTTGGACTTGCTGCACCTATCTACTGTATCAGCCTGAGGTTTTTTCCTCACTATCACTTTGGAATAATTTAATACCAATCCTTACTAAAAAATCAATCAAGAGACAGATCACAGTATAAACATAAGAAAAAAAGTTGTCCTTACCTTATTCCCAATTATAAATTTACAGAAATAAAAACAGATTAAGGTTTAAAAGTTTTAGAAGTCTTGAAAATCGCTCATTTAGCTGATCAGGCTCAAAAAACAAAGGTCATATTCTTTTGTAGGTTCCGGCTTTTTTTCTAAATCAAAGAAACCTTTTGCATCGCTGAGAGTTCCCATGTTAGTCAGGAAACTTCCCTGCTTGTTTGTTGTTTTAGTGGAATCAGAATCCTCCTCTGAATTACTTCCACCTTCTTTCCTTACTCTTAGCTTTCCTTTGGCCAAATCATGTCTAATAGCCCTGTCTCTTTGGGGTTCAAGTTTTTAAAATTCCTCCTTCCTTTGTTTTTCTTTGAACTCAAGTATTTTCATTTCTTTTTCTCCAACTCAAGATTTTCATTTCTAGCTATGTCTTACCTACTTTTGGCTGTGACATCTCAATTTCATGTTTCCCTTACTCCAATTCTAAATGTTGAATAATCGCATGAAGAATCTCCTTACTACACCTTTACTTTTGCCTTCAATTTGTCTGCTAATGTTCTTAGTTTAACTGTAACCAGATATTTCAATCCACCTATAAATCTTGCACTTTCAGCAAACTGACAATATTGAAAGCCATCTTCAAAATTTGTGCCATGATCTTTATCTCACAGATCCTTCTTAAATCCAATGAAATCAAATCCTGCAAGAACAGGCACTTGATATCCCAGCTCATGTCGCTATTGACAAGTCAGATCCCAGCCTGAAATCTGGCTTGATGGATCATTTAGTTTTAAATTAACATAGTGGTCTTTCAGTGGAACAGAAGTGCGCAAGGCTGCATGTTTAACTTTAAAAATAAAGCAAAATTTATTGTATAAAAGTAATGAAGATGAAATAGAACAAACCAATTCAAAAGATTTTGAAACACAGCAGAATAACATCCTACCTTTGCCAGAACCATCACTTTTCATGTTTTGGATACCAGAGCATTCCTCTTTCTACTCTCAAACAAATATAAAATTCTACAATTATTGAGATCCCCCATATTTATTATTTACTCTTATTTCCTAATTTATACTAGGTCCTACATTCCAACTACTGTTGGTAATGACCTGTACACAACTACACACTTGCTGTCCCGTTCTGTGTCTTAGCTTCTCCCAAACTGACTGTATATTATGATTTTCTGATCTAAGATTCTCTCATTAATGTTTTGATCTTTTGCCTATGCTTACTAAATGTTGAATACCCCTTCAACTTTCTGATCCCTTATTAAACGTTCTCTGGCTGAATATGTCATTGATTTATTTAACTTGTAAGAATGCTGTTTGCATTCAGACTACCTTTAATTCTGTCTGTGTATTACTTTAGTAACCTCTAGCTGCATCAGCAGGTGTGCCCTGAAGTTTGTATCCTCCGTATGTTCCTGCGTCACTTTGATTGCCGTTTCCCTCACTGCTGCTTTGCTGTTTTACCTTGTCAAGGTTGTGGTTCAGGTTTTAAGTTTGCTCACTGAGCTGGAAGATTTGTTTTCAGATGTTTCGACACTGTGCTAGGTAACATCATTGGTGACCTTCAATTGAAGCACTGGTATACTGTCCTGCGTTCTATTTATGTGTCTTGGTCTGTTGTGGTGCGTGATAACACTTTGGTGGTTTTTCTGAAAGGTTGGTAAATGGGGTCCAAATTCATGTGTGTTGATAGAGTTCTGGTTTGAATGGCAGGCCTCTAGGAATTCCCATGCATGTCTTTGTTTAGCCTGCCCTAGGATGGATGGATTATCCCACTCTAACTGGTGTTCCTTGTCTGTGTGTAAGGATATGAGTGATAGTTGGTCATGTCTTTTGGTGGCTAGTTGGTGCTAATGTATCCTGGTGGGTAATTTCCTTTGTATCTTGGTCTGTTGTGGTGGGTAATATCATTTGTCTGTTGCAGTATATATAAAATACCCTGCAGGATATTTTATATATACTGCAACAGACAAGTGATATTATCCACTACAACAGACCAAGACAAACAAATAAAAAGCGGGACAGTACACCAGCGCTTCAATGTAAGCTCACTGATAATGTTACCCTAGCATGGTGATGAAACATCTGAGAAATTTTCCAGCTCAGCAAGCAAACTTACAATCTGATTTTAAGAAACCATTTGAATACCTGAGTAAGGTAGTAACCTCCTGTAAACTCACGTTATAATGTCAGTGTCTGCAGCGTTTTTCAGCCATGTTCAGATCCTCAAGGCCTGACTCTTGACCAAATGAGTGTGATTTTAAATCGCTAGGCCATTTTGCACATAGACAGCTTTGTGTAGCTATTTTCAGGTTGAGGCATCCTTTTGATGTCTTGCGCGAAGGAATAGCTGGACATACTGTTGCAGTCAATATACTAATTTACTCATAATTTTTTTTCTACTTATTTAGTTTTAAATTCCACATTTTAAAATCTGTGCAACAAGTAGCTGTACTGGCTCCAGTCTTGTCTATAATCCTTTATTTAAAGCAGGCATGTAAAACAAAACTGTCTGTTTCATTCTATTTAGCACTTCAATTTTATTATCTAATTTAGATTCCTGTAGATCTAACTGATAAGGAGTTTCTTCCTATTTTACAAGAGGAGCCCCTACCACCTTTAGCACTTGTGCCATTTACAGAAGAAGAACAGGTGAGTATTTCATGATACAAATAATTATTTTCCTTTTAAAGGGGATTGGCTTTTTATTTACTCAGTGTTCTATATAGAATGCTCGTGGAACTTTTAAGGATGGTGTACTGTTAATTTTAGCAATCCGGTGTGGTTCCATGTTAGTTTGGATTATATTAGCTCTACAAATATCAGCATGTTGGGCCTGATACATAAATGGGTAGGAAGGAGGAAAGGAATAGTGACCAAAAAGCTGCATATTACAGTGATGCTTATGTAAATCAAGCAAACCTATTTATGATGTAGAAGTAAATCTTATCTAAAATATCTTATGTTACTACAATTAATGATTTTGTTCAAACCAATTTGAGAAAATATTTTTTGAGGTCATTTCAAATTAACTTACCTTGAGTCATAGCTATAGGCTAAGTGAAGGCATTTTCCTGAATGAAAATATGCCCTTTTAGTTAAATCAATATGAATGAGTGTATTGCTATTAGTTGGAACTGGATATAGCATATTGCCTAGATTTGAGATGTTTCTCAGGTGTTTAAGGTTCAATATCATTGAAATAAATAATTCTTCAGACTTCACTTGTAACAATCACAAAATAATATATTAACTGGCTTAATTTTGTTTTTTATTTAAACCCATTAGAGAAATTTTTCTATGTCTGTAAATAGTACAGCAGTACTGAGATTAATGGGACGAGGAGGAGGAACTGTGGTTGGGGCACCAAGAGGTAGAAGTTCCTCAAGAGGTAGAGGTAAGTGTAAAAAACTTAATATTCAGTATTTGAATGTGCTACTTGATGGGCTCAATTTAAACAGCTCCATTCCAATGTGTAATAAAAACTGAAAACACTGGAAATACTCAGTAGATCTGGCAGCGCCTGTGGGAATGTTTTGAGTTGAATATGCTTCTTCAGAATTGTGTTCAGAAGATTCATATTCAATTCGAAATGTTAAGTCTGTTCCTCTTTCCTTTGATGCTTCCAGGCCTGCTGAGGTTTTTTAGCGCTTTGTTTTTACCTTTGGTATAGACAGAAGTTTGCTTTTATTTCAGTGACCATGTATATTGTGCTTGAGTGATAAGTAATGATAGCAGTAAGAACGGAATTTGCCGCAAGTGCTTCCATTAAAACGCTTCAGGAGTAATGTAAAACTTTTTTTGTTTTTCTACTTTGATACCCAGTATTGACATCAAGTACTCCCAGGTGAGGTACAGCATGGGCCAGATGCAAAGTAAAGGACCATGTACAACATATATTTGGGCCAGGACAATAAGAGGTAGACATATTTTATTTCCTGCTGAGTGGAATATGGTATTTGTTCAACATGTAACTAAGCAGACAAATTTGGACTACTTTCCTCTGAATTTCTAACAATGCTATGAGAAAGCACACAGAAAAATGTTTTGAGTGGTTAGGATTTAGAATGTACTGCCTCGCAGCGTGACAGATACTGATCCAATAGTTGTTAAATAAGAATTTGAGAAACACCTAAACGGGACAATATATTGCAAGGATATGGAGAAAGGATGGGATTAACTGTATTGCTGTTCAAAAGAGCTGAGCAATCTTGATGGGCTATACCATTCTTTGCTTCTTAATTAAGTGCCTGTGGTGTTTTATTGCCTGACCGTTCTGTATTGTCAGCTGTTAAAGTAAAATCTTCTAGTGCTATCCTGGTCCAATAAATGAAAGAAAATAAACAATATAAAATAGAGCAGAACAAAGTCCTGTTCAGAAGTTAGGTCCTTTTTCACCAGTACTTGTATTTATCAATTACATTTGTGTGTGTAGTTTATACTTTGGGCAGCCCAGTGATTATTTCTCCCTAAGGATACTCAGTACAACTAAATGGGTCTGTGCCTCGTAGTGGTAAACTCAGTGTTGACACCATTACTGCTATGATTCAGATGAAAGTCAGGAGGTCTGCATGTGGGTGAAGTGATATAGAAATCCAGAAATTCTGTGTTTCTCTAAAGCATTTGCTTTTGTCAATTTGCATAAGTGCAATTAGGACAGTCAGAATGCCAAAAATGTTCACCTTTATACCATTAGTCACACTGCAAAAACCTTTAAAGGCAGCATCTTATTGAATGAGTTGAACCTGTGTTTTTGATAAGTGTTCTAAATTGATTATTAAATATTGTCCAGAACATCCTATGTATTCAGGAATGCTATATTTCTCCATTAAGGAATGGAAAACCCACATTTTTCGTAGAAATTTGATTTAAAATGCTTAACAATCACAACAGGTTATGGTCCAACAGGTTTATTTGAAAGTACAAACTTTCGGAGTGCTGCTCCTTTATCATCAGGAAGCCAGCGACCTGATTTGCCAGCATTTGCCCATCTCCCCCTAAACTCTTTCCTATTCATATTCCCATTCAGATGCCTTTTTAAATGTTATAATTATAACCAGCCTCCACCCCCTCCGTTGGAAGCTCAATCCATACACACCCCACCCTCTGCGTGAAAACATTGCCCCTTAGGTTCTTTTTAAATTGTTCCCCTCTCATCATAAACCTATGCCCTTGAGTTTTGGTCACCTCTACCATTGATTCTTTACCCTATCTATGTCCCTCATGATTTTATAAACTATAAGGTCATCCCTCAGCCTCCTATACTCTTAAGGAAAATAGCTCCAGTCTACTCAGCCTCTCCCTATTACTCAAACCCTCCAACCCTGGCAACAACTTTGTAAAACTTTTCTGACCCCTCTCACACCATGTTTCCCGTAGCAGGGAGACCAGAATTGCACACAGTATTCCAGTAGTGGCCTAACCAATGTCCTGTACAGCCACAACATGACCACCTAACTCCTAATGTACTGACGAATAAAGGCAAGCATTCCAAACGCCGCCTTCACTATACTGTCTACCTGTGACTCTACTTACAAGGTACTATAAACCTGCCCTCAAAGGTCTCTTTGTTCAGCTACCTTTCCCAGGATCTTACCAATAAATGTATAAGTCCTGCCCTAATCTGCCTTTCCAAAATGCAGCACCTCAAATTTATCTAAATTCAACTCCATCAGGCACTCCTTGGCCCACCAGCCCATCTGATCAAGGTTCCGTTGTTCTCTGAGGTAACTTTCTTAGCTGTCCACTTCACCACCGGTTTTGATGTCATCTGCAAATTTACTAACCATACCTCCTGTCGTCTTCTATAAATCATTTATATAAATGACAAAAAACGGTGGACCCAGCACCGATCCTTGTGACACACTGATGGGTCACAGGCCTCCACTCTGAAAAACATCCCTCCACCACCATCTTCTGTCTTATACCTTTGAACCAGTTCTGAATTGAAATGGTTAGTTGTCCTTATTCCATGTGATGTAACCTTGCTAACCCGTCTACTGTGAGGAACCTTTTCATGTGCCTTACTGAAGTCCATATAGGTCACATCCACTGCTCTGCCTTCATCAATCCACTTTGTTACTTTAAAAAAACTCAAGTCAGTGAGACACAGCTTCCAACGCACAAAGCCATGTTAATTAATCCTTGCCTTTCCAAATACATGTAAATTCTATCTCTTGGGATCCTTTCCAACAGCTTGCCCACCACCGATGTCAGGCTCACTGGTCTGTAGTTCCCTGGTTTTTCCTTATCACTGACCTTAAATAGTAGGACCATGTTCGCCAAACTTCTGGCACCTTACCTGTGGCTTTTGATAATACAAATGTCCCAGCAAGGGGCCCAGTATTCACTACCCTAGCTTCCCACAGATTTCTAGGTTACACCTGATTGGGTCATGGGGATTTAATCACCTTAATGCATTTTAAGCCGTTCAACACCACCACCTCTGTAATATGGACATTATGTGGCTATTTATTTTCTCCCGTTTTCTAGCCTCCATAAGCTTCTCCACAGTAAACACTGATGCAACATACGCCTGTCATATCTCCCCATCTCCTGCAGTTCCACACATTAGCGGCCTTGTTAATCTTTGAGGAGCCCTATTCTCTCCCTAGGTTTTGTCCTTAACAAATTTGTCTAATCTTTTTAAATTAACCCTATTTGCCAAAGCGATCTCATGTCCCCTTTTTGTCCTCCTGATTTCTCTCTTAAGTTTCCCTCTTCTACTGTCTATATACTCTTTTAAGAATTTACTTGATCCCTGCTGTCTCTGTCTGGCATATGCTTCCTCCATTTTTCTAAACCAAAACCTCACTTTTTTTAGGTCATCCAGCATTCCCTACACTTCACAGCCTTGCCCTTCACCGAAACAGGAGCATATTTTCTCTAGACTCTTGTTATTTCATGTTTGAGGGCTTCCTACTTCCCAGCCATTCCTTTGCTTTCAAGTATCTGCTCCCAATCAACTTTTGAAGGTTCTTGCCCACTACTGTCAAAATTAGCCTTCCTGTAATTTAGAACTTCAGCTTTTCGATCTGGTCTTTCCTTTTCCATCTCTATTTTGAAACTGAATTATGATCACTGACCCCCAAAGTGCTTCACCACTGACACCTCAGTCACCTGCCTTGCCTTATTTCTGAAAGTGTAGGTTAAGTTTCTCTAGTAGGTACATCCATATACTAAATCAGAAAATTTTGTTGTGCGCACTTAACAAATTTCTCTCTGTCCAAGCCCTTAATACTGTGGCAGTTCGAGTGTATGGTTGGAAATTTAAAATTTCCTACAATTACCAGTCTATTTTTTCTTTCAGATAACTGAGATCTCTTTACAAATTTGCTTCTTAATTTCCTGCTGACAATTTGGGGGGGATCTATAGTACAATCCCAATAAGGTGATCATCTCATTCTTATTTCTCAGTTCCACCCAAATAACATCCCTGGAAGTACTCGGGAATATCCTCCATAAGTACAGCAGTAATGTTATCCCGAATCAACTCACTCCTCTCTTGTCCCCTTTTCTATCCTTCCTGTAGCATCTATACCCCGGAACATTAAGCTGCCAGTCCTGTACATCCCTGAGCCACATTTCTGTAATCTCAATGATATCCCAGTCCCAAGTTTTCAGCCATGGCCGGAGTTCATCTGCCTTACCTGTCATGCTTCTTGCAATTGAAAAAAGTGCAGCTTAATTTATCAGTCCTACTTCGTTCTCTGCTTTGTTCCTGTCTGCCCTGATCGTTTCAGTACTATCTCCCTGGCCTCAGCATCTGTAGCAAATCTCCCTGCCAGTATATTAGTCCCCTTCCAAATCAGATGCACCTCATCTTTCTTGTACAGGTTATTTTACTATTTACTGGTTTCTTGGTTTATTGTCTGAGAGTTTTCCTTGCTTGCTGACATCAATATAGTCAGATGTCTGGAAATGTCCTTGGCTTGGCACAAAATATAACCTAACCGGAGGAAAGGAGGAATCCACCGATTGGTGGATGTTAGTGAGCAGCTTTCTTTTGAGTCAGCAATGAGTGCAGTCGCTTTGTTAATTGTAAAACCAGCCCAGATTGTTCCTTAAACATTTATGATTAAAATGAGTTGTTTATATCAACCATCAAGTTAAGAATTGTTTAGTTTGCATTAACATCCATTTTATAAGTTAAATGTTTCATTTATGTATTTAATTTGGGCAGGAATAGCTGTTCTCAGTTGTTAAGAATCTTCATTACAGGCTGGGCTTCAGTCTTGATTCAAAGTGGAATTTATTTCAATGTAAAGTGTGCTGAACTTTTGTATCTATTCAGTTAAATAACCTTCAAGAAAATGATAGAGCATTTAACCAGTTAACTCTGTGCTTAACAGCCTTGGATTCAAATTAGAAAGCCCTGCTTCATGTCATATGCCTTCAGTACCATGTTGCTAAAATGCATCCATTAGTTTAATATTGGAATGAGTTAAATTGTCAAGCAATAACTTTGGCTTCTAGTATTTACCGTAGAATACGTTGAGAGCTCAGATAAAAACAAAGTGTTAATTTTCTGCCACTGATATTTTATATACCATGGAATAGTTTGTCTGTATCTTGTCTGCAACATACCATAAAAAGGTGAAGCAAGAGACTTCTGGGATCAGGTTAAAGTAAATTTCAGTTAATGTTGAGTGCACCGATCAATGTGTAGCAGACAAATTTACCTACATGAATTTATATTTATGATACATGAGTTGCCACAATTTAGTTTGCATCTATTTCCCTGATCAATGTGTCTTGCTTCACTATTCATTTCCTTAGTGCCATATCAGACTTCTCTTTTTAATGGCAGATTAGCATCTGGTATACATATTACTAAGCTGTGTATGTAGTATTAACGGCATGTCACTAGGTGTCATCATTGGAATGATTTACTGAATCAGTGAAACTTCAGTATATACAAATGCAAGTTAGCATGCACATCCTCATAGTAGAAATTTGAAAGTTATTTTAAAATAAAGCTACAGATTCAAGTCCTGTATGCTGCAGAGATGCATAAATTGAACAGTCTGATTAAATTTTTATTTTGTCTTGGTGGTTCACTTGTCTTGAGCTCACACTTTAGATTTGACGATTATAATGTTGCATTGTTAGAGGTATTGTCTTTTGATTAGATTAGATTATTTCGATTATTTGCAGTGTGGAAACAGGCCCTTCAACCCAACAAATCCACACTGACCCTCTGAAGAGCAACCCATCCAGACCCATTCCCCTACATTTCCTAGTTCAAATGTCTTTTGATTGCTAAACTGAGGCCCTGCTCAGCTCAGGTTGATAAGAATTCTGTGACTCAGCTTAAGGAAAGGCAGGCATATTTTCTTGTGCATTGGCCAACCCTTGTTCCTCAGTCAACTCTAGTAAAGCAAGCTCTTTATGCATATTGACATATTTCCCCATAATGTAAGAGAGGGTACACTTCAAAAATACTTCATTGGGTATGAAGTGTTTTAGAATATTCTAATGATATAGCAGTGAAGACTCTAGAAATAGTCAGCAGCCCTGAGTAACATTAATGAGGAGAGAAACTGAATATACATTTCACATTGATGAATTTTCAGGGCTTTCGCTGGAACAGAATTCTGAAAGGTCATTTGCCTGAAACTTTAATTCTGTCCAGAGATATTCCCTGACCAAAAGGCTTCCAGGCTTTTGTGTTCAGAATTTCAGAATTTACAGTATTTAACTTTTTATATAAATTATGCATTTTATATTTTTTCCCCTTGGATCATTGTTCTCTTGTGTTTCTTGCTGGTGTCAAGGGTTTTATAGTTAACATCTAATACGGTGTCAAGGGTTTTATAGTTAATATCCAATACAAAGAAGTTCACTAATGTCCTTCAAAGAAGGAAACAGACGCTTACCTGGTCTCATCTACATGTGACTGCAGATCAATAGCAATGTGCTTCATACTCAAATACTCTGGAGTGGCTTAATTGATAATTTCATTATACGTAACCAGTATAAAGTCTAATGATCTTATTGGCAATGTCTAAGATACCACCATTTCTATCTGACCAACAAGGTAGAATCACCAGAGGTAGGGGAGAAGTGAGTTGAGGGGGCGTTGCCCTGGCAGTCTTCAGCATTGATTCTGGATGCTATGTATTCTGATGGCTTCGAGTCAAAAATGGGCATGGAGATTTGCAGATTGTAATCTGTCATACTTGATGTGCTGGGAATGGGAAAAGCACAATCTGTTTCTAGGTGGGTCCATTATCAAGAGTAGCTCAGAAACACCATTGTTGACTGGGTTTGCCAAATCCTAAGATAGTGACAAAACTGGGCCAGTGGCAGGTATGAGGAAATCAAAAGCAAAAACATATTTGACCTCATCCTCAGCTGTTTACTTGTCGCATGTGCATCTGTCCATGTCAGCATCAGTAGGAGTGCTGAAGCACACGTCCATGACAACATCAGTCTGAATGAACATCACACCGATGTATCTGTCTATAACATTGGTAGGAGTGACCACTGCACAGTCCTTGTGGAGGCAAAGTCTGCCTTCACAGTAAGGGTATCCTCCTCCATGTTGTGATGGTTTTTAAACAGATCCAACAACTCCAGGCTAGGCATCCATGAGATGTGTGGTCCATTATATTCGACCCCAATATGTAACCTCATGACTTTGTAAATTTCCAAATCTAGCACCAAAGTGCCAGTAGATTACCCTGCTTCATGAAAAGTGCAGGAGGGCTTATCGGGTACAGAACTAGGCATACCTAAATTTGAGCTATAAACTCATTGCACTTTCAACACCGAAATTGCATGTAAAAAAGTCTTAAGTAGCATGCATTAGACAGAACTGAATGGTCCCTCTGCAGTCTTGCCATATCCAGCCATGCGTGATGGTAAGCAATTAAACAACTAACAGAAGGAAGCGGCTTCAGAAATATCTCTTCTAATTTTTGAGTGAGGCCAGCATATCAGTATATTTTAAAAAAACGTGGCATTTGTAAACATGTATTCTGAAGTGCAAAGTGGATGATGATCCAGCTTTGCTCCCTCCAAGGTTATGGCCTTGACCATAGTTCAGCAATGGACATGTGCTGCAGAACTAGCTATGTCCCTTACATAGCCTTTCCCCAACACTGGCAACTACCTGACAAATTGGAAGATTGCCCTGGTATGTCAGGTCCATAGAAAGAAAGCTAAAATCAATCCAGCAAATTACTGCTGTATTAGTCTACTTTTGCTTATCAAAGTGATGCAAGATGTTGTCAGTCAATACTCACTCAACAATAATCTGTTCAGTTTAGAATCTACCAAGCTCATTCAACTCTTATTCCTCCTAAAACCTTGTTCTAGATGTGGATAAAGTAGTTAACTAAGGGATAGTGCATGTGATTGTCTTTGATATGAAGGTAGTATATGACCGAGTATGCCACAAGGATTCCTAGTGAAGCTGGATTCTGGGATTTAAAGGGCTAATCACTGTACTGAATAGAGTTACATCAAGTATAATGTCAGATGATAATGGTTGTCGGAGGCCAAGCATCACAACCACAGGGTATCATTTCAGGCATTCTTCAGAGTAGTGTTCTTTACCTGATCACCTTGCCTTCATTGTCAGGTCAGACATATAATGTTCAGCACCCTTTGCAACTCTTCAAATGCAGAAGAACTTTGACAATATTGAGGCATAGGCTGGTAGGTGGGAAGTGACATTTGTGCCACATGACTACCAAGTAATAACTTTCTCCAACATGAGAATCCAACCATCACTTGATATTCAGCTACCATTGCTGAGTCAATATCAGAGGGGTTGTGACTGACCAGAAACTGATTTCTATCCTTCAGGTAGAAGGATAGGTACTAACAACATAAGTAGGAAAAGGGTGAGGATTTAAGGCAGAAATTGAAGGAACTAGGGTGGAAGCTTAGTGCTAGAATAAACAGTTGCTATCTCTGGTTTGTTGCCCGTGCCACATGCTAGCGAGGCAAGAAATAGGGAGAGAGGAGTTGAATACATGGCTATGGGGATGGTGCAGAAGGAAAGGTATAGGATACCTCAATAACTGAGGCTCATTTTGGGATAGGTGGGACCTCTACACCTGAACCAGAGATGTACCAGTATCCTGGGGGGGAATTTGCTAATGCTGTTCGAGACGGCTTAAACTAATTCAGCAAGGGGATGTAGTTCCAGTGGTTGAGAGTAGTGAGGTCAGAAATGAGGTTTCAAGGTTGCAAGAGCTCGCCAGCTCGCAGGAAGGTGGTTTGAAGTGTGTCTACTTCAACGCCAGAGGCATTCACAATAAGGTGGGTGAACTTGCAGCATGGCTTGGTACCTGGGACTTCAGAGTTGTGGCCATTTCAGAGACATGGGTAGCGCAGGGACACGAATGGTTGTTGCAAGTTCTGGGATTTAGATATTTCAGTAAGAACAGAGAAGATGGTAAAAGAGGGGATGGTTTGGCATTGTTACTCAAGGACAGTATTACGGTGACAGAAAGGACGTTTGAGGACTCTTCTATTGAGGTAGTATTGGCTGAGATGAGAAACAGGAAAGGAGAGGTCACTCTGGGAGGTTTTTATAGGCTTCCAAATAGTTCCAGAAATGTAGAGGGAAGAATAGCAAAGGTGATTCTGGATAGGGGAGCGAGAGTGACAGGATAGTTGTGTGGGATTTAACTTTCCAAGTATGGACTGGAAATGCTGTAGTTAGAGTACTTTAGATGGGGTAGTTTTTGTCCAATGTGTTCAGGAGGGTTTCCTGACAGTATGTAAGCAGGCAAACAAGGGGCAAGAACACACTGGATTTGGTAGTAGGTAATGAACCTGGACAAGTATTACATTGGAGGTAGGTGAGCACTTTGGTGATAGTGACCACAATTCGGTTTTGTTCACTTGAGCGATGGAAAGGGATAAGTATATAATGTAGGGCAAAAGTTATTGCTGGGGGAATGTCAAATACGATGCGAGAAGGCAAGATTTAGGATGCATAGGATGGGGAAGGAAACTACAGAGGAAATGTGGAGCTTATTCAAGGAATAGCTACTGTGTCCTTGACAAGCATGTATCTGTCAGGCAGGGAGGAAGTAGTCAAGCGAGGGAGCCATGGTTTACTACAGAGGTTGTATCTTGTCAAGAGGAAGAAGGCGGCTTATGTTACGATGAGACGTGAAGGCTCAGTTATGGTGCTTGAGCGTTACAAGCTAGCCAGGGAAAAACTAAAAGAGATCAGAAGAGCCAGAAGGGGACGTGAGAAGTTGTTGGCAGATAGGATC
This sequence comes from Chiloscyllium punctatum, assembly GCF_047496795.1. NCBI lineage: Eukaryota > Metazoa > Chordata > Chondrichthyes > Orectolobiformes > Hemiscylliidae > Chiloscyllium > Chiloscyllium punctatum. The sequence continues at coordinate 67,201,474 of NC_092744.1, forward strand.
AAGGGAAACCCTAAAGATTTTTATAGGTATATGAAGAATAAAAGAATGACTAGAGAAAGATTAGTGTCAGTCAAGGACAGTAGTGGGAAGTTGTGTGTGGAGTCAGAAGAGATGGGAGAAGTGCTAGATGATTATTGTCAGTATTCACACAGGATAAAAGCAATGTTATCGAGGTGGGTAAAGTGTTGGAAAAGATTATAAACGAGAAGATTTATAATCATCTAGAAAGGAATAACTTGATCAGGGGTAGTCAGCATGGATTTGTGAAGGGTAGGTTGTGCCTCTCCAACCTTTTATTGAGTTCTTTTGTGAAGGTGACCAAACAGGTGGATGAGGGTAAAGTGGTTGATGTGATGTATATGGATTTCAGTAAGGCTTTTGATTAACTTCTCCACTGTCAATTATTACAAAAAAATTAGAGGCATGGGATTGAGTGTGATTTAGTGGTTTGGATCAGAAATTGGCGAGCTGAAAGAAGAGAGAGGGTGCTGGTTGATGGGAAATGTTCATCCTGGAGTTGTTACTAGTGGTGTACTGCAAGGATCTGTTTTGCGGCCACTGCTGTTTGTCATTTTTATAACTGTCCTGGTTGAGGGCGTAGAAGGATGGGTTAATAAATTTGCGGATGACACAAAGGTCGGTAGAGTTGTGGATAATGCTGAAGGATGTTGCTGGTTACAGGGGGACGTAGATAAGCTGCAGAGCTGGGCTGAGAGGTGGCAAATGGAGTTTAATGTGGAAAAATGTGAGGTGATTCACTTTGGAAGGATTTACAGGATTAAAGAGTACTGGGCTAATGGTCAGATTCTTGGTAGAGTAGATGAGTAGTGAAATCTGTGTCTGTGTACATAGATCACTGCAAGTTGCCACCCAGGTTGATAGGATTGTTAAGAAGCCATATGGTTTGTTAGTTTTTATTGGTAGAGGGATTGAGTTTTGGAACCATGAGGTCATGTTGCAGCTGTACAAAACTCCAGTGCAGCTGCACTAAAAAGTATTGCGTACAGTTCTGGTCACTGCAATATAGGATAGATGTGGAGGTTTTGAAAGGGTTCAGAGGAGATTTACTAGGATGTTGCCTGGTCTGGAGGAAAGGTCTTATGAGAAGAGGCTGAGGGAGTTGAAGCTGTTTTCATTAGAAAAGAAGGTTGAGGTGACTTAATTGATAGCTATAAGATAATCAGAGGGTTAGATAGGGTGGACAGTGAGAGCCTTTTTCCTCTAATGGTGATGGCTAGCCTGAGGGAACATAGCTATAAAGTGAGGGGTGATAGATAAAGGACAGATGTCAGAGGTAGTTTCTTTACTCAGAATAGGAGAGACGTGGAATGCACTGCCTGCACCAGTAGTAGACTCACCAACGTTTAAGGGCATTTAAATGGTCATCAGATAAACATATGGATAAAAATGAAATAGTGTAGGTTGGATGGGCTTCAGATTGTTTTCACAGGTCGGCGCAGCACTGAGGGCCGAAGGGCCTGTACTGTGGTGTAATGTTTTATGTTCACGCGGTATAACTGAAGTCAGGAGTGTAATGGACGGCTTAGCACTTGCCTGGCCAAGTGCAGCTCCAACATTGCTCAAGAAACTTAGCACCATCAAGGGTAAAGCAGCCCTCTTGTGGGCATCCCAACCACCACCTTCAACGTTCACTTCACCGATGCTCAATGTGAACCATCAATAAGATGCACTGCAGCAACTCAGCAAAGCTGAGCACTTTTCAAACCTGCAACTTCTACTTCAAAAAAGGAGCAGGTGCACACTGAAACACCTGCTAGTTCTCTTCCAAATGCTTTGCCAATCTGTGTTGAAACTAAATTGCCATTCTTTAGCTGTAGCTGGATCAAAATCCTGGAACTCCTTCCTTAACAGCATTTTGGTATACATACGGACGAGAGCAATTCAAGAAGGCAGCTTGTTGTCATCTTCTCAAGGGCAGTAAATAAAGACAGGCAGTAAATACTGGCATTGGCATTAATGCATCAATCGCTTGAATGAATTTAATAAAAATGACAACAGCCCTCAAAAGTTGCACCTCGGCCATGCTCTGTTAATTGAAAATAATTACCATGAGACGACTTCCTGCCTGTTGAATGCTCTGTACCTGTATCTGGAAATCTTTTTAGCACTTCTATCTCACTGAGAAGCTTCAGGCCAGTCTGTATCCAGTAACTTGCTCTGAACACCCTCCTCATGTTTTGACAAACCAGAACATTTCTAGAACAGCCAGCATTCTCACAAAAGTCACTTTGCATTCTTTTTCACAATGTTAGTTGGTTCCTTTGTTCAGCATATGCACCAAAAGTTTTTCAGTTCTTTCTTGGTCCGCACCCAATTTATGTAACAAGTTATATTCAAATGTATCCATTAGCTTTAGAGCGGTGTTGTTTACAAAGAGACAAATAAATAAGGCTGAAATGGTACCTTCAGTAGTGGAGGTAATTACTATGAGCCTTTTTCAAATGACTTTGATTATTGGATTTTACGCAATTGAGATGCTGATTCTAGCTTACTTGTCACAGCAAATAAGCAGAATTTTGTGCTATGCAGGCCTCTCGTAACTTCTGTGAGGTGTTCTATGTAAAATACTGCAGTATTTTTCTTTTAAATTCTGTTTTAATTTATGTTGGTAATGTTGTGATTCAGACTTGATGTACTTTATCTCTGTATTGAAAAATGTGGTGCTGGAAAAACACAGCAGGCCAGGCAGCATCCGAGGAGCAGGAGAATTGATGTTTCGGGCATAAGCTCTTCTTCAGCAATTCCTGAAGAAGGGCTTATGCCCGAAACGTCAATTCTCCTGCTCCTCGGATGCAGCCTGGCCTGCTGTGTTTTTCCAGCACCACATTTTTCAACTCTGATCTCCAGCATCTGCAGTCCTCACTTTCTCCTACTTTATCTCAGTATGTGCATCTTGATGCAAAGTTTATCTACAGTTTTCAAGTTTCACCTTCATTAGATGGTATTTTACCTCTGCCACTCTCCAAAATTAGACTGTTCTTTTAAATGGAACCTTTTACATGGATGGGATGAAGTCTATCTATAAGGATCAAAATCAGTGTCCTTATCTGCAGTTATTGGTATTGATGGAAATGGACAATGTATTTACCAAACTGTCTATGGACTGAGAATCCTGTGGCACTGAGAGTTTGACAGTGTGATCGCTTGGATTTACTCAGTTTAGTAGAAATTTTTTCAATTAAAAATTAACGTTTTATAAAATTATGCTTAGTCTGATGGAGCTGTTGTTATTTCAGCATGTGTCCAGTGAACACTGAATTTCATATTGAATTTCAAACTGATCATGGGCATTGGCTTCCTATTTTTGTCTGTTGCAGTGACAAGCTTGCTACTATGATTGTAAAGCTTTGATTTGAGTAATAGCTGACCCCAGCAGTTAGGATTTTTTTCTTCATGTGGTCAAGATTCAGAGTAACAACAAAATTGGAGAAAAACTACCAGCTAATTGCCTCCACTGTTCATTCTGAATCTCTGCATAAGCTTAAAAATAATTGAATAACAGCATGAGCCTTGTGCCTGTACTAAGCAAGAGGTTGACAGCACACTTGCTAAGAATGTAACGTGCATGCATCATTGCACTCAACTTTTTATTTGTGGATGTTTCTCTTTTTTGAGGTTACATTTTTGGGGCTGTCCAGGGGTAATGCATTTTACAAATAGTGACCCCCTAGTTGTTGATTTTCCAGTAAGAAGCCACATCAACTCATTTAAGACCCCCCAAGATCTTGTATGTTTCAATCAAGACACATCTTATTCTTCTAAACTTGAGTAGATATAAACTTGGCTGCTTCAAGTTAACTCCCCTATTCCAGCTCTTAACTTGGTAAACCTTTTCTGAACTACCTCCAAGACATTTGCATCCCTCCTCTAAATAGTGACCGATACTGTGCACAGTACTGCAGATTTTTCTGGTTGACTTGATACTTATTTTTGGTTTGATTATTTGAGAGTTAAGGTTCGTATTAACTTTTTGTTCTCTGGTGAGAAATGTTGTGGTCATTAATTGTAACATGAGTTTTAGCTTTGCCAAGTATTACATGTGGTTATGGTTTTTTGAGATTTTGACATGTAGGTTCATCAGAACATTTTAAATGGTTATATTCAGTGTCTCGCAATAAAATCTATTCTATTTGCATTTTTATGAGCATGTCCACTTGAGGTGTGGCTCTCCCCATGTATCCTTAATCCTCCTTTCCTCGTCACTCATACTTACCATATCAATAATATATTTAAAGTTTGTTTCTCAAGCGACTGTTTGCACTCTAGATCCTGCTTGTTTTTTTGTGAAGGTTTGGGAAATCACTGTGACCAGGAACATGTCAAAACCTTTGATTTGTGTAGCGGACAGAAACGTTCACACAAAACCCTGTGGGACCCCACTCACTTGTGTGAGAACTTCCTTAATTCTGATTTGTTTTCTCTTCAAAGAAATCTGAAATTATCAGTGGTTACGACACCACTATTCAAAAATAACTATTTGCTTGAGAGCAAAAGTTGAAAGGGGTTAAACATCAACAGAATGTCAAACCAGGATGCCTAAAGGAAACCTTGTGCAAATGCAGTGTGGATAACTTGTAATTGGAAGGAAATGGTGAATTATGACTCTCAGAATACAGCACATTAAGAGGGTACTTGTGATGCAGTGGTAGTGTACTCACATCTGATCCAGGCAGCCGAAACTCAAACCCCACCGCTCCATAAAATGCATAATAGGTTGATATAAAATATTACACAAAGCATTTGACTTGTTGAGCCCTTGCTGCACCAATATTTGTGTGCAGTAATATCAATGCAAGTCACCTGCTGAGGTTGCAAATGACAAAATCTTTGTTAAGGAGCAGATGTTTCAGTGAATGGTGTAATGCTTTAGGATTCTTTAGTGGGGTCAGGTTGAGTATGTAAAGGGAATATTAGCGAACCTGTTTTCAGACTAGATACTGCCAGCAGCAGAGTATGGGCCAATTTGGGTGGTTAATTTGAGAGATTGAACAGTGACTGCTGTTATTGATACTTCAGAACAGCTGCTTCTGCACCTGTGTAATGAGTCTTATGTCTTTTGATGAAACCTGCATATCGTTACCCACACTATGGGCATTTTGCTTCATATTCATATGGATTACCATAAAGTCACTTTTGTGAAGAATATTTACGATTGGAAGATGTCTGTCTCTCTCTGTGGGTGTGAGGTTGGGGCCTGTGGGTGTGAGGTTGGGGCCTGTGGGTGTGAGGTTGGGGCCTGTGGGTGTGAGGTTGGGGCCTGTGGGTGTGAGGTTGGGGCCTGTGGGTGTGAGGTTGGGGCCTGTGGGTGTGAGGTTGGGGCCTGTGGGTGTGAGGTTGGGGCCTGTGGGTGTGAGGTTGGGGCCTGTGTGTGAGAGGTTGGGGCCTGTGTGTGAGAGGTTGGGGCCTGTGTGTGTGAGGGTGGGGCCTGTGTGTGTGAGTGAGGGTGGGGCCTGCGTGGGTGGGTGGGTGTGAGGGTGGGGCCTGCGTGTGTGTGTGTGGGTGGGTGTGAGGGTGGGGCCTGTGTGTGTGTGTGTGTGGGTGGGTGTGAGGGTGGGGCCTGTGTGTGGGGGTGGGTGGGTGTGAGGGTGGGGACTGTGTGTGTGTGGGGGTGGGTGTGAGGGTGGGGCCTGTGTGTGTGTGAGGGTGGGGCCTGTGTGTGTGTGTGTGTGTGGGTGGGTGTGAGGGTGGGGCCTGTGTGTGTGGGTGGGTGTGAGGGTGGGGCCTGTGTGTGGGGGTGGGTGGGTGTGAGGGTGGGGCCTGTGTGTGTGTGGGGGTGGGTGTGAGGGTGGGGCCTGTGTGTGTGTGAGGGTGGGGTGGGTGTGAGGGTGGGGTGGGTGTGAGGGTGGGGCGTGTGTGGGTGGGTGGGTGTGAGGGTGGGGCGTGTGTGGGTGGGTGGGTGTGAGGGTGGGGCCTGTGTGTGTCGGTGGGTGGGTGTGAGGGTGGGGCCTGTGTGTGTGGGGGTGGGTGTGAGGGTGGGGGGTGTGTGTGGGTGGGTGGGTGGGTGTGATGGTGGGGCCTGTGTGTGTGTGTGGGTGGGTGTGAGGGTGGGGCCTGTGTGTGTGTGTGTGTGTGTGGTTGTGAGGGTGGGGCGTGTGTGGGTGTGTGGGTGGTTGTGAGGGTGGGGCGTGTGTGTGTGAGGGTGGGGCGTGTGTGTGTGGGGCCGGTGTGTGGGTGGGGCCTGTGTGTGTGTGTGGGAGGGTGAGGCCTGCGTGTGTGTGTGGGTGGGTGCGTGGGGCCTGCGTGTGTGTGTGGGTGGGTGTGAGGGTGGGGCCTGTGTGTGTGTGTGGGTGGGTGGGTGTGAGGGTGGGGCCTGTGTGTGTGCGTGTGTGGGTGGGTGTGAGGGTGGGGCCTGGGTGGGTGTGAGGGTGGGGCCTGGGTGGGTGTGAGGGTGGGGCCTGTGTGTGTGTGTGGGTGGGTGTGAGGGTGGGGCGTGTGTGTGTGTGTGGGTGGGTGTGAGGGTGGGGCCTGAGTGTGTGTGGGTGGGTGTGAGGGTGGGGCCTGTGTGTGTGTGGGTGGGTGTGAGGGTGGGGCCTGTGTGTGTGTGTGGGTGGGTGTGAGGGTGGGGCCTGTGTGTGGGTGGGTGTGAGGGTGGGGCGTGTGTGGGTGGGTGTGAGGGTGGGGCCTGTGTGGGTGTGAGGGTGGGGCCTGTGTGTGTGTGTGTGGGTGGGTGTGAGGGTGGGGCCTGTGTGTGTGTGTGTGGGTGGGTGTGAGGGTGGGGCCTGTGTGTGTGTGTGGGTGGGTGGGTGTGAGGGTGGGGCCTGTGTGTGTGTGTGGGTGGGTGGGTGTGAGGGTGGGGCCTGTGTGTGTGGGTGGGTGTGGGTGTGAGGGTGGGGCCTGTGTGTGTGTGGGGGGGTGGGTGTGAGGGTGGGGCGTGTGTGTGTGTGGGGGTGGGTGTGGGTGGGTGTGAGGGTGGGGCGTGGGTGTGAGGGTGGGGCCTGTGTGTGTGGGTGGGTGCGTGGGGCCTGCGTGTGTGTGTGGGTGGGTGCGTGGGGCCTGCGTGTGTGTGTGTGTGTGGGTGTGAGGGTGGGGCCTGTGTGTGCGTGTGTGTGTGTGTGGGTGAGAGGGTGGGGCCTGTGTGTGCGTGTGTGTGTGTGTGGGTGAGAGGGTGGGGCCTGTGTGTGCGTGTGTGTGGGTGGGTGTGAGGGTGGGGCCTGTGTGTGTGTGGGTGGGTGAGAGGGTGGGGCCTGTGTGTGTGTGTGGGTGGGTGTGAGGGTGGGGCCTGTGTGTGTGTGTGGGTGGGTGTGAGGGTGGGGCCTGTGTGTGTGTGTGGGTGGGTGTGAGGGTGGGGCCTGTGTGTGTGGGTGGGTGTGAGGGTGGGGCCTGTGTGTGGGTGGGTGTGAGGGTGGGGCCTGTGTGTGTGTGTGGGTGGGTGTGAGGGTGGGGCCTGTGTGTGTGTGTGGGTGGGTGTGAGGGTGGGGCCTGTGTGTGTGTGTGGGTGGGTGTGAGGGTGGGGCCTGTGTGTGTGTGTGGGTGGGTGTGACGGTGGGGCCTGTGTGTGTGTGTGGGTGGGTGTGAGGGTGGGGCCTGTGTGTGTGTGTGGGTGGGTGTGAGGGTGGGGCCTGTGTGTGTGTGTGGGTGGGTGTGAGGGTGGGGCCTGTGTGTGTGGGTGGGTGTGAGGGTGGGGCCTGTGTGTGTGTGTGTGGGTGGGTGTGAGGGTGGGGCCTGTGTGTGTGTGGGTGGGTGTGAGGGTGGGGCCTGTGTGTGTGTGGGTGGGTGTGAGGGTGGGGCCTGTGTGTGTGTGGGTGGGTGTGAGGGTGGGGCCTGTGTGTGTGTGGGTGGGTGTGAGGGTGGGGCCTGTGTGTGTGTGGGTGGGTGTGAGGGTGGGGCCTGTGTGTGTGTGGGTGGGTGTGAGGGTGGGGCCTGTGTGTGTGTGGGTGGGTGTGAGGGTGGGGCCTGTGTGTGTGTGGGTGGGTGTGAGGGTGGGGCCTGTGTGTGTGTGGGTGGGTGTGAGGGTGGGGCCTGTGTGTGTGTGGGTGGGTGTGAGGGTGGGGCCTGTGTGTGTGTGGGTGGGTGTGAGGGTGGGGCCTGTGTGTGTGTGTGTGTGGGTGGGTGTGAGGGTGGGGCCTGTGTGTGTGTGTGTGTGTGGGTGGGTGTGAGGGTGGGGCCTGTGTGTGTGTGTGTGTGTGGGTGGGTGTGAGGGTGGGGCCTGTGTGTGTGTGAGGGTGGGGCCTGTGTGGGTGTGTGGGTGGGTGTGTGTGTGGGGCCTGTGTGTGTGTGAGGGTGGGGCCTGTGTGGGTGTGTGGGTGGGTGTGTGTGTGGGGCCTGTGTGTGTGTGAGGGTGGGGCCTGTGTGGGTGTGTGGGTGGGTGTGTGTGTGGGGCCTGTGTGTGTGTGTGTGTGTGTGGGGCCTGTGTGTGTGTGTGTGTGGGTGGGGCGTGTGTGTGTGTGTGTGGGTGGGGCCTGTGTGTGTGTGTGAGGGTGGGGCCTGTGTGTGTGTGTGGGTGGGTGGGTGTGTGGGGCCTGTGTGGGTGTGAGGGTGGGGCCTGTGTGGGTGTGTGGGTGGGTGTGAGGGTGGGGCCTGTGTGTGTGGGTGGGTGTGAGGGTGGGGCCTGTGTGTGTGTGGGTGGGTGTGAGGGTGGGGCCTGTGTGTGTGTGTGTGTGTGTGTGGGTGTGAGGGTGGGGCCTGTGTGTGTGTGTGTGTGTGAGTGAGGGTGGGGCCTGTGTGTGTGTGTGGGTGGGTGTGAGGGTGGGGCCTGTGTGAGGGTGGGTGTGAGGGTGGGGCCTGTGTGTGGGTGGGTGTGAGGGTGGGGCCTGTGTGTGGGTGGGTGTGAGGGTGGGGCCTGTGTGTGTGTGGGTGGGTGAGAGGGTGGGGCCTGTGTGTGTGTGGGTGGGAGAGAGGGTGGGGCCTGTGTGTGTGTGTGGGTGGGTGGGGCCTGTGGGTGGGTGGGGCCTGTGTGTGGGTGTGTGTGTGTGGGGCCTGTGTGTGGGTGTGTGTGTGTGGGTGTGTGTGTGTGGGGCCTGTGTGTGGGTGTGTGTGTGTGGGGCCTGTGTGTGGGTGTGTGTGTGTGGGGCCTGTGTGTGGGTGTGTGTGTGTGGGGCCTGTGTGTGTGTGTGGGGCCTGTGTGTGTGTGTGGGGCCTGTGTGTGTGTGTGGGGCCTGTGTGTGTGTGTGTGTGTCGTGTGTGTGTGTGTGTGTGTGGCCTGTGTGTGTGTGTGTGGCCTGTGTGTGTGTGTGTGGCCTGTGTGTGTGTGTGTGGGGCCTGTGTGTGTGTGTGTGGGGCCTGTGTGTGTGTGTGGGGCCTGTGTGTGTGTGTGGGGCCTCTGTGTGTGTGTGTGGGGCCTGTGTGTGTGTGTGGGGCCTGTGTGTGTGTGTGGGGCCTGTGTGTGTGTGTGTGGGGCCTGTGTGTGTGTGTGGGGCCTGTGTGTGTGTGTGGGGCCTGTGTGTGTGTGTGGGGCCTGTGTGTGGGGCCTGTGTGTGGGGCCTGTGTGTGGGGCCTGTGTGTGGGGCCTGTGTGTGGGGCCTGTGTGTGGGGCCTGTGTGTGTGTGTGTGGCCTGTGTGTGTGTGTGGCCTGTGTGTGTGTGGCCTGTGTGTGTGTGGCCTGTGTGTGTGTGTGTGTGTGTGTGTGTGTGTGTGGGGCCTGTGTGTGTGTGTGGGGCCTGTGTGTGTGTGTGGGGCCTGTGTGTGTGTGTGGGGGGGGCCTGTGTGCGTGTGTGGGGGGGGCCTGTGTGCGTGTGTGGGGGGCCTGTGTGTGTGTGTGTGTGGGGGGCCTGTGTGTGTGTGTGTGTGTGGGGGGCCTGTGTGTGTGTGTGTGTGTGGGGGGCCTGTGTGTGTGTGTGTGTGTGTGTGTGGGGCCTGTGTGTGTGTGTGTGTGTGTGTGTGTGGGGCCTGTGTGTGTGTGTGTGTGTGTGTGTGTGTGTGTGGGGCCTGTGTGTGTGTGTGTGTGTGTGTGGGGGGCCTGTGTGTGTGTGTGTGTGTGGGGGGCCTGTGTGTGTGTGTGTGTGGGGGAGGCCTGTGTGTGTGTGTGGGGGGGGCCTGTGTGTGTGTGTGTGGGGGGGGCCTGTGTGTGGGGGGCCTGTGTGTGTGTGGGGGGCCTGTGTGTGTGTGTGTGTGTGGGGGGGGCCTGTGTGTGTGTGTGTTTGTGGGGGGCCTGTGTGTGTGTGTGTGTGTGGGGGGGGCCTGTGTGTGTGTGGGTGGGTGTGAGGGTGGGGCCTGTGTGTGTGTGTGTGGGTGGGTGTGAGGGTGGGGCATGTGTGGTTGTGAGGGTGGGGCCTGTGTGTGTGTGTGGGTGGGTGAGAGGGTGGGGCCTGTGTGTGTGTGTGTGTGGGTGGGTGTGAGGGTGGGGCCTGTGTGTGTGTGTGTGTGTGTGTGGGTGGGTGTGAGGGTGGGGCCTGTGTGTGTGTGTGTGGGTGTGAGGGTGGGGCCTGTGTGGGTGTGAGGGTGGGGCCTGTGTGGGTGTGAGGGTGGGGCCTGTGTGGGTGTGTGTGTGGGTGGGTGTGAGGGTGGGGCCTGTGTGTGTGTGTGTGGGTGGGTGTGAGGGTGGGGCCTGTGTGTGTGTGTGGGTGGGTGTGAAGGTGGGGCCTGTGTGGGTGGGTGTGAGGGTGGGGCCTGTGTGGGTGTGAGGGTGGGGCCTGTGTGGGTGTGTGTGTGGGTGGGTGTGAGGGTGGGGCCTGTGTGTGTGTGTGGGTGGGTGTGAGGGTGGGGCCTGTGTGTGTGGGTGGGTGTGAGGGTGGGGCCTGTGTGTGTGGGTGGGTGTGAGGGTGGGGCCTGTGTGTGAGGGTGGGGCGTGTGTGTGTGTGGGGGTGGGTGTGAGGGTGGGGCGTGGGTGTGAGGGTGGGGCCTGCGTGTGTGTGTGGGTGGGTGTGAAGGTGGGGCCTGTGTGGGTGGGTGTGAAGGTGGGGCCTGTGTGGGTGGGTGTGAGGGTGGGGCCTGTGTGGGTGTGAGGGTGGGGCCTGTGTGGGTGTGTGTGTGGGTGGGTGTGAGGGTGGGGCCTGTGTGTGTGTGTGGGTGGGTGTGAGGGTGGGGCCTGTGTGTGTGTGTGGGTGGGTGTGAGGGTGGGGCCTGTGTGTGTGGGTGGGTGTGAGGGTGGGGCCTGTGTGTGTGTGTGGGTGGGGGTGGGTGTGAGGGTGGGGCGTGGGTGTGAGGGTGGGGCCTGCGTGTGTGGGTGGGTGCGTGGGGCCTGCGTGTGTGTGTGGGTGGGTGCGTGGGGCCTGCGTGTGTGTGTGTGTGGGTGTGAGGGTGGGGCCTGTGTGTGCGTGTGTGTGTGTGTGGGTGAGAGGGTGGGGACTGTGTGTGCGTGTGTGTGGGTGGGTGTGAGGGTGGGGCCTGTGTGTGTGTGGGTGGGTGTGAGGGTGGGGCCTGTGTGTGTGTGTGGGTGGGTGTGAGGGTGGGGCCTGTGTGTGTGTGTGGGTGGGTGTGAGGGTGGGGCCTGTGTGTGTGTGTGGGTGGGTGTGAGGGTGGGGCCTGTGTGTGTGTGTGGGTGGGTGTGTGGGGGGCCTGTGTGTATGTGTGTGTGGGGGGCCTGTGTGTGTGTGTGTGTGGGGGGCCTGTGTGTGTGTGGGTGGGTGTGAGGGTGGGGCCTGTGTGTGTGTGGGTGGGTGTGAGGGTGGGGCCTGTGTGTGTGTGGGTGGGTGTGAGGGTGGGGCCTGTGTGTGTGTGTGTGGGTGTGTGGGTGGGGCCTGTGTGTGTGTGGGTGTGAGGGTGGGGCCTGTGTGTGTGTGGGTGGGTGTGAGGGTGGGGCCTGTGTGTGGGTGGGTGTGAGGGTGGGGCCTGTGTGTGTGTGTGTGTGTGTGTGTGGGTGGGTGTGAGGGTGGGGCCTGTGTGTGTGTGTGTGTGTGTGTGTGTGGGGCCTGTGTGTGTGTGTGTGGGTGGGGCCTGTGTGTGTGTGTGTGGGTGGGGCCTGTGTGTGTGTGTGTGGGTGGGGCCTGTGTGTGTGTGTGAGGGTGGGGCCTGTGTGTGTGTGTGAGGGTGGGGCCTGTGTGTGTGTGTGAGGGTGGGGCCTGTGTGTGTGTGTGAGGGTGGGGCCTGTGTGTGTGTGTGAGGGTGGGGCCTGTGTGTGTGTGAGGGTGGGGCCTGTGTGGGTGTGTGGGTGGGTGTGAGGGTGGGGCCTGTGTGTGTGTGGGTGGGTGTGAGGGTGGGGCCTGTGTGTGTGTGTGGGTGGGTGTGAGGGTGGGGCCTGTGTGTGTGTGTGGGTGGGTGTGAGGGTGGGGCCTGTGTGTGTGTGTGGGTGTGAGGGTGGGGCCTGTGTTTGTGTGGGTGGGTGTGAGGGTGGGGCCTGTGTGTGTGTGGGTGGGTGTGAGGGTGGGGCCTGTGTGTGGGTGGGTGTGAGGGTGGGGCCTGTGTGTGTGTGTGTGGGGGTGGGTGTGAGGGTGGGGCCTGTGTGTGGGTGGGTGTGAGGGTGGGGCCTGTGTGTGGGTGGGTGTGAGGGTGGGGCCTGTGTGTGGGTGGGTGTGAGGGTGGGGCCTGTGTGTGTGTGGGTGGGTGAGAGGGTGGGGCCTGTGTGTGTGTGTGTGGGTGGGTGGGGCCTGTGGGTGGGTGGGGCCTGTGTGTGGGTGTGTGTGTGTGTGGCCTGTGTGTGTGTGTGTGTGGCCTGTGTGTGTGTGTGGTGCCTGTGTGTGTGTGTGTGGGGCCTGTGTGTGTGTGTGTGGGGCCTGTGTGTGTGTGTGGGGCCTGTGTGTGTGTGTGGGGCCTGTGTGTGTGTGTGTGGGGCCTGTGTGTGTGTGTGTGTGGCCTGTGTGTGTGTGTGTGGCCTGTGTGTGTGTGTGTGTGTGTGGCCTGTGTGTGTGTGTGTGTGTGGGGCCTGTGTGTGTGTGTGTGTGGGGCCTGTGTGTGTGTGTGTGTGTGTGGGGCCTGTGTGTGTGTGTGTGTGGGGCCTGTGTGTGTGTGTGTGTGGGGCCTGTGTGTGTGTGTGTGTGGGGCCTGTGTGTGTGTGTGTGTGGGGCCTGTGTGTGTGTGTGTGGGGCCTGTGTGTGTGTGGGGCCTGTGTGTGTGTGGGGCCTGTGTGTGTGGCCTGTGTGTGTGTGTGTGTGTGGCCTGTGTGTGTGTGGGGCCTGTGTGTGTGGCCTGTGTGTGTGTGTGTGTGTGGCCTGTGTGTGTGTGTGTGTGTGTGTGTGTGTGGCCTGTGTGTGTGTGTGGCCTGTGTGTGTGTGGCCTGTGTGTGTGTGGCCTGTGTGTGTGTGGCCTGTGTGTGTGGGGCCTGTGTGTGTGGGGCCTGTGTGTGTGGGGCCTGTGTGTGTGGGGCCTGTGTGTGTGGGGCCTGTGTGTGTGGGGCCTGTGTGTGTGGGGCCTGTGTGTGTGGGGCCTGTGTGTGTGGGGCCTGTGTGTGTGGGGCCTGTGTGTGTGGGGCCTGTGTGTGTGGGGCCTGTGTGTGTGGGGCCTGTGTGTGTGGGGCCTGTGTGTGTGGGGCCTGTGTGTGTGGGGCCTGTGTGTGTGGGGCCTGTGTGTGTGGGGCCTGTGTGTGTGGGGCCTGTGTGTGTGGGGCCTGTGTGTGTGGGGCCTGTGTGTGGGGCCTGTGTGTGTGTGGGTGGGGCCTGTGTGTGTGTGGGTGGGGCCTGTGTGTGTGTGGGTGGGGCCTGTGTGTGTGTGGGTGGGGCCTGTGTGTGTGTGGGTGGGGCCTGTGTGTGTGTGGGTGGGGCCTGTGTGTGTGTGGGTGGGGCCTGTGTGTGTGTGGGTGGGGCCTGTGTGTGTGGGTGGGGCCTGTGTGTGTGTGTGGGGGGGGGCCTGTGTGTGTGTGTGGGGGGCCTGTGTGCGTGTGTGCGTGGGGGGCCTGTGTGCGTGGGGGGCCTGTGTGCGTGGGGGGCCTGTGTGCGTGGGGGGCCTGTGTGCGTGGGGGGCCTGTGTGCGTGTGTGTGGGGGGGCCTGTGGTGTGTGGGGGGCCTGTGTGTGTGTGTGGGGGGCCTGTGTGTGTGTGTGTGTGGGGGGCCTGTGTGTGTGTGTGTGTGGGGGGCCTGTGTGTGTGTGTGTGGGGGGGGCCTGTGTGTGTGTGTGTGGGGGGGGCCTGTGTGTGTGTGTGTGGGGGGGGGCCTGTGTGTGTGTGTGTGGGGGGGGCCTGTGTGTGTGTGTGTGGGGGGGGCCTGTGTGTGTGTGTGTGGGGGGGGCCTGTGTGTGTGTGTGTGGGGGGGGCCTGTGTGTGTGTGGGGGGGGCCTGTGTGTGTGTGGGGGGGGCCTGTGTGTGTGTGTGTGTGTGTGTGTGTGGGGGGGCCTGTGTGTGTGTGTGTGGGGGGCCTGTGTGTGTGTGGGGGGCCTGTGTGTGTGTGTGTGTGTGGGGGGGGCCTGTGTGTGTGTGTGTGTGTGGGGGGGGCCTGGGTGTGTGTGTGTGTGTGTGTGTGGGGGGGGCCTGTGTGTGTGTGTGTGTGGGGGGCGCCTGTGTGTGTGTGGGGGGCGCCTGTGTGTGTGTGGGGGGGGCCTGTGTGTGTGTGGGGGGGGCCTGTGTGTGTGTGGGGGGGGCCTGTGTGTGTGTGGGGGGCCTGTGTGTGTGTGTGTGTGTGTGTGTGTGGGGGGCCTGTGTGTGTGTGGGGGGCCTGTGTGTGTGTGTGTGGGGGGGGCCTGTGTGTGTGTGTGTGTGTGTGTGGGGGGGGCCTGTGTGTGTGTGTGTGTGGGGGGCGCCTGTGTGTGTGTGGGGGGCGCCTGTGTGTGTGTGGGGGGCGCCTGTGTGTGTGTGGGGGGGGGCCTGTGTGTGTGTGGGGGGGGCCTGTGTGTGTGTGGGGGGGCCTGTGTGTGTGTGTGTGTGTGGGGGGCCTGTGTGTGTGTGTGGGGCCTGTGTGTGTGTGTGTGTGTGGGGGGGGCCTGTGTGTGTGTGGGGGGCCTGTGTGTGTGTGGGGGGCCTGTGTGTGTGTGGGGGGCCTGTGTGTGTGTGTGGGGGGCCTGTGTGTGTGTGTGTGTGGGGGGCCTGTGTGTGTGTGGGGGGCCTGTGTGTGTGTGTGGGGGGGGCCTGTGTGTGTGTGTGTGGGGGGGGGCCTGTGTGTGTGTGTGTGGGGGGGGGCCTGTGTGTGTGTGTGGGGGGGGGCCTGTGTGTGTGTGTGTGGGGGGGGGCCTGTGTGTGTGGGGGGCCTGTGTGTGTGTGTGTGTGTGTGTGGGGGGCCAGTGTGTGTGTGTGTGTGGGGGGCCTGTGTGTGTGTGGGGGGCCTGTGTGTGTGTGTGTGTGTGGGGGGCCTGTGTGTGTGTGGGGGGCCTGTGTGTGTGTGTGTGTGTGGGGGGCCTGTGTGTGTGTGTGTGTGTGTGGGGGGCCTGTGTGTATGTGTGTGTGGGGGGCCTGTGTGTATGTGTGTGTGGGGGGCCTGTGTGTGTGTGTGTGTGGGTGTGAGGGTGGGGCCTGTGTGTGTGTGTGTGTGTGTGTGTGTGGGTGTGAGGGTGGGGCCTGTGTGTGTGTGGGTGGGTGTGAGGGTGGGGCCTGTGTGTGTGTGGGTGGGTGTGAGGGTGGGGCCTGTGTGTGTGTGTGTGTGTGTGCGTGGGTGAGAGGGTGGGGCCTGTGTGTGTGTGTGTGGGTGGGTGTGAGGGTGGGGCCTGTGTGTGTGTGTGTGGGTGGGTGTGAGGGTGGGGCCTGTGTGTGTGTGTGTGTGTGTGGGTGGGGCCTGTGTGTGTGTGTGAGGGTGGGGCCTGTGTGTGTGTGTGTGTGTGTGGGTGGGGCCTGTGTGTGTGTGTGAGGGTGGGGCCTGTGTGTGTGTGTGAGGGTGGGGCCTGTGTGTGTGTGTGTGGGTCCTGTGTGTGTGTGTGTGGGTGGGTGTGAGGGTGGGGCCTGTGTGTGTGTGAGGGTGGGGCCTGTGTGGGTGTGTGGGTGGGTGTGAGGGTGGGGCCTGTGTGGGTGTGTGGGTGGGTGTGAGGGTGGGGCCTGTGTGTGTGGGTGGGGCCTGTGTGTGTGTGGGTGGGTGTGAGGGTGGGGCCTGTGTGTGTGTGTGTGTGTGGGTGGGTGTGAGGGTGGGGCCTGTGTGTGTGTGTGTTTGTGTGGGTGGGTGTGAGGGTGGGGCCTGTGTGTGTGTGTGTGGGTGGGTGTGAGGGTGGGGCCTGTGTGTGTGTGTGTGGGTGGGTGTGAGGGTGGGGCCTGTGTGTGTGTGTGTGGGTGGGTGTGAGGGTGGGGCCTGTGTGTGGGTGGGTGTGAGGGTGGGGCCTGTGTGTGGGTGGGTGTGAGGGTGGGGCCTGTGTGTGGGTGGGTGTGAGGGTGGGGCCTGTGTGTGTGTGGGTGGGTGAGAGGGTGGGGCCTGTGTGTGTGTGGGTGGGAGAGGGGGTGGGGCCTGTGTGTGTGTGTGTGGGTGGGTGGGGCCTGTGGGTGGGTGGGGCCTGTGTGTGGGTGTCTGTGTGGGGCCTGTGTGTGGGTGTGTGTGTGTGGGGCCTGTGTGTGTGTGTGTGGGGCCTGTGTGTGTGTGTGTGGGGCCTGTGTGTGTGTGTGTGGGGCCTGTGTGTGTGTGTGTGGGGCCTGTGTGTGTGTGTGTGGGGCCTGTGTGTGTGTGTGGGGCCTGTGTGTGTGTGTGTGTGTGTGGGGCCTGTGTGTGTGTGTGTGTGTGGGGCCTGTGTGTGTGTGTGTGTGTGGGGCCTGTGTGTGTGTGTGTGTGGGGCCTGTGTGTGTGTGTGTGTGTGTGTGGGGCCTGTGTGTGTGTGTGGGGCCTGTGTGTGTGTGTGTGTGTGGGGCCTGTGTGTGTGTGTGTGTGTGGGGCCTGTGTGTGTGTGTGTGGGGCCTGTGTGTGTGTGTGTGTGGCCTGTGTGTGTGGCCTGTGTGTGTGGCCTGTGTGTGTGGCCTGTGTGTGTGGCCTGTGTGTGTGGCCTGTGTGTGTGGCCTGTGTGTGTGGCCTGTGTGTGTGGCCTGTGTGTGTGGCCTGTGTGTGTGGCCTGTGTGTGTGTGGCCTGTGTGTGGCCTGTGTGTGTGTGGCCTGTGTGTGTGTGGCCTGTGTGTGTGTGGCCTGTGTGTGTGTGGCCTGTGTGTGTGGCCTGTGTGTGTGGCCTGTGTGTGTGGCCTGTGTGTGGCCTGTGTGTGTGTGGCCTGTGTGTGTGTGGCCTGTGTGTGTGTGGCCTGTGTGTGTGTGGCCTGTGTGTGTGTGGCCTGTGTGTGTGTGGCCTGTGTGTGTGTGGCCTGTGTGTGTGTGGCCTGTGTGTGTGTGGCCTGTGTGTGTGTGGCCTGTGTGTGTGTGGCCTGTGTGTGTGTGGCCTGTGTGTGTGTGGCCTGTGTGTGTGTGGCCTGTGTGTGTGTGGCCTGTGTGTGTGTGGCCTGTGTGTGTGTGGCCTGTGTGTGTGTGGCCTGTGTGTGTGTGGCCTGTGTGTGTGTGGCCTGTGTGTGTGTGGCCTGTGTGTGTGTGGCCTGTGTGTGTGTGGCCTGTGTGTGTGTGGCCTGTGTGTGTGTGGCCTGTGTGTGTGTGGCCTGTGTGTGTGTGGCCTGTGTGTGTGTGGCCTGTGTGTGTGTGGCCTGTGTGTGTGTGGCCTGTGTGTGTGTGGCCTGTGTGTGTGTGGCCTGTGTGTGTGTGGCCTGTGTGTGTGTGGCCTGTGTGTGTGTGGCCTGTGTGTGTGTGGCCTGTGTGTGTGTGGCCTGTGTGTGTGTGGCCTGTGTGTGTGGCCTGTGTGTGTGTGTGTGGGGCCTGTGTGTGTGTGTGTGGGGCCTGTGTGTGTGTGTGTGGGGCCTGTGTGTGTGTGGGGCCTGTGTGTGTGTGTGTGGGGCCTGTGTGTGTGTGTGTGGGGCCTGTGTGTGTGTGTGTGTGGCCTGTGTGTGTGTGGCCTGTGTGTGTGTGGCCTGTGTGTGTGTGGCCTGTGTGTGTGTGGCCTGTGTGTGTGTGGCCTGTGTGTGTGTGGCCTGTGTGTGTGTGGCCTGTGTGTGTGTGGCCTGTGTGTGTGTGGCCTGTGTGTGTGTGGCCTGTGTGTGTGTGGCCTGTGTGTGTGTGGCCTGTGTGTGTGTGGCCTGTGTGTGTGTGGCCTGTGTGTGTGTGGCCTGTGTGTGTGTGGCCTGTGTGTGTGGGGCCTGTGTGTGTGTGGCCTGTGTGTGTGTGTGTGGGGCCTGTGTGTGTGTGTGTGGGGCCTGTGTGTGTGTGTGTGGGGCCTGTGTGTGTGTGTGTGGGGCCTGTGTGTGTGTGTGTGGGGCCTGTGTGTGTGTGTGTGGGGCCTGTGTGTGTGTGGGGCCTGTGTGTGTGGGGCCTGTGTGTGTGGGGCCTGTGTGTGTGTGGCCTGTGTGTGTGTGGCCTGTGTGTGTGTGGCCTGTGTGTGTGTGGCCTGTGTGTGTGTGGCCTGTGTGTGTGTGGCCTGTGTGTGTGGCCTGTGTGTGTGTGTGTGGGGCCTGTGTGTGTGTGTGTGGGGCCTGTGTGTGTGTGTGTGGGGCCTGTGTGTGTGTGTGTGGGGCCTGTGTGTGTGTGTGTGTGGGGCCTGTGTGTGTGTGTGTGGGGCCTGTGTGTGTGTGTGTGGGGCCTGTGTGTGTGGGGCCTGTGTGTGTGTGGCCTGTGTGTGTGTGGCCTGTGTGTGTGTGGCCTGTGTGTGTGTGGCCTGTGTGTGTGTGGCCTGTGTGTGTGTGGCCTGTGTGTGTGTGGCCTGTGTGTGTGTGGCCTGTGTGTGTGTGGCCTGTGTGTGTGTGGCCTGTGTGTGTGGCCTGTGTGTGTGTGGCCTGTGTGTGTGTGGCCTGTGTGTGTGTGGCCTGTGTGTGTGTGGCCTGTGTGTGTGGGGCCTGTGTGTGTGTGTGTGGGGCCTGTGTGTGTGTGTGTGGGGCCTGTGTGTGTGTGTGTGGGGCCTGTGTGTGTGTGTGTGGGGCCTGTGTGTGTGTGTGTGGGGCCTGTGTGTGTGTGTGTGTGGGGCCTGTGTGTGTGTGTGTGTGGGGCCTGTGTGTGTGTGTGTGTGGGGCCTGTGTGTGTGTGTGTGTGGGGCCTGTGTGTGTGTGTGTGTGGGGCCTGTGTGTGTGTGTGTGTGGGGCCTGTGTGTGTGTGTGTGTGGGGCCTGTGTGTGTGTGTGTGTGGGGCCTGTGTGTGTGTGTGTGTGGGGCCTGTGTGTGTGTGTGTGTGGGGCCTGTGTGTGTGTGTGTGTGGGGCCTGTGTGTGTGTGTGTGTGGGCCCTTTGTGTGTGTGTGTGTGGGGCCTGTGTGTGTGGGTGGGTGGGGCCTGTGTGTGTGGGTGGGTGGGGCCTGTGTGTGTGGGTGGGTGGGGCCTGTGTGTGTGGGTGGGTGGGGCCTGTGTGTGTGGGTGGGTGGGGCCTGTGTGTGTGGGTGGGGCCTGTGTGCGTGTGTGTGCGTGGCCTGTGTGTGTGTGTGTGGGGGGGGCCTGTGTGTGTGTGTGTGGGGGGGGCCTGTGTGTGTGGGGGGGGCCTGTGTGTGTGTGTGTGTGTGGGGGGGGGGCCTGTGTGGGGGGGGCCTGTGTGTGTGTGGGGGGGGCCTGTGTGTGTGTGGGGGGGGCCTGTGTGTGTGTGGGGGGGGCCTGTGTGTGTGTGGGGGGGGCCTGTGTGTGTGTGTGTGTGTGGGGGGCCTGTGTGTGTGTGTGTGTGTGTGGGGGGCCTGTGTGTGTGTGGGGGGCCTGTGTGTGTGTGGGGGGCCTGTGTGTGTGTGGGGGGCCTGTGTGTGTGTGTGTGGGGGGGGCCTGTGTGTGTGTGTGTGGGGGGGGCCTGTGTGTGTGTGTGTGGGGGGGGCCTGTGTGTGTGTGTGTGGGGGGGGCCTGTGTGTGTGTGTGTGGGGGGGGCCTGTGTGTGTGTGTGGGGGGGGGGCCTGTGTGTGTGTGTGTGGGGGGGGCCTGTGTGTGTGTGTGTGGGGGGGGCCTGTGTGTGTGTGTGTGTGGGGGGCCTGTGTGTGTGTGTGGGGGGCCTGTGTGTGTGTGTGTGTGGGGGGGGCCTGTGTGTGTGTGTGTGTGTGGGGGGCCTGTGTGTGTGTGTGTGTGTGTGGGGGGCCTGTGTGTGTGTGTGTGTGTGTGGGGGGGGGGCCTGTGTGTGTGTGTGTGTGTGGGGGGGGCCTGTGTGTGTGGGGGGGGCCTGTGTGTGTGGGGGGGGCCTGTGTGTGTGGGGGGGGCCTGTGTGTGTGGGGGGGGCCTGTGTGTGTGGGGGGGCCTGTGTGTGTGTGTGTGTGGGGGGCCTGTGTGTGTGTGTGGGGGGGGGGCCCTGTGTGTGTGTGTGGGGGGGGGGCCTGTGTGTGTGTGTTGTGGGGGGGGGGGCCTGTGTGTGTGTGTTGTGGGGGGGGGGGCCTGTGTGTGTGTGTTGTGGGGGGGGGGGGCCTGTGTGTGTGTGTTGTGGGGGGGGGGGGCCTGTGTGTGTGTGTGTGGGGGGGGGCCTGTGTGTGTGTGTGTGGGGGGGGGCCTGTGTGTGTGTGTGTGGGGGGGGGCCTGTGTGTGTGTGTGTGGGGGGGGGCCTGTGTGTGTGTGTGTGGGGGGGGGCCTGTGTGTGTGTGTGTGGGGGGGGGGCCTGTGTGTGTGTGTGTGGGGGGGGGGCCTGTGTGTGTGTGTGGGGGGGGGGGGCCTGTGTGTGTGTGTGTGGGGGGGGGGCCTGTGTGTGTGTGTGTGGGGGGGGGCCTGTGTGTGTGTGTGTGGGGGGGGGGGCCTGTGTGTGTGTGGGGGGGGGCCTGTGTGTGTGTGTGTGTGGGGGGGGGCCTGTGTGTGTGTGTGTGTGGGGGGGGGCCTGTGTGTGTGTGTGTGGGGGGGGGCCTGTGTGTGTGTGTGTGGGGGGGGGCCTGTGTGTGTGTGTGGGTGGGGGCCTGTGTGTGTGGGGCCTGTGTGTGTGTGTGTGGGGCCTGTGTGTGTGTGTGTGGGGCCTGTGTGTGTGTGTGTGGGGCCTGTGTGTGTGTGTGTGGGGGCCTGTGTGTGTGTGTGTGTGTGTGGGGCCTGTGTGTGTGGGGCCTGTGTGTGTGTGTGTGTGGGGCCTGTGTGTGTGTGTGTGTGGGGCCTGTGTGTGTGTGTGTGTGGGGCCTGTGTGTGTGTGTGTGGGGCCTGTGTGTGTGTGTGTGTGGGGCCTGTGTGTGTGTGTGTGGGGCCTGTGTGGGTGGGGGGGGCCTGTGTGTGTGTGTGTGGGGCCTGTGTGTGTGGGTGGGGCCTGTGTGGGTGGGGGGGGCCTGTGTGTGTGTGTGGGTGGGGGGGGCCTGTGTGTGTGTGTGGGTGGGGGGGGCCTGTGTGTGTGTGTGTGTGGGGGGGCCCTGTGTGTGGGGGGGGCCTGTGTGTGTGTGTGTGGGGGGCCTGTGTGGGGCCTGTGTGTGTGTGTGTGGGGGGCCTGTGTGTGTGTGTGTGGGGCCTGTGTGTGTGTGTGGGGCCTGTGTGTGTGTGTGTGGGGCCTGTGTGTGTGTGTGTGTGTGTGGGGCCTGTGTGTGTGTGTGTGGGGGGGGGCCTGTGTGTGTGTGGGGGGCCTGTGTGTGTGGGGGGGGGCCTGTGTGTGTGGGGGGGGCCTGTGTGTGTGTGGGTGGGGCCTGTGTGTGTGTGTGGGGGGCCTGTGTGTGTGTGTGTGGGGGGCCTGTGTGTGTGTGTGTGGGGGGCCTGTGTGTGTGTGTGTGGGGGGCCTGTGTGTGTGTGTGTGGGGGGCCTGTGTGTGTGTGTGTGGGGGGCCTGTGTGTGTGTGTGTGGGGGGCCTGTGTGTGTGTGTGTGGGGGGCCTGTGTGTGTGTGGGGGGCCTGTGTGTGTGTGTGTGGGGCCTGTGTGTGTGGGTGGGGCCTGTGTGGGTGGGGGGGGCCTGTGTGTGTGTGTGGGTGGGGGGGGGCCTGTGTGTGTGTGTGGGTGGGGGTGGCCTGTGTGTGTGTGTGTGTGGGGGGGGCCTGTGTGTGGGGGGGGGCCTGTGTGTGTGTGTGTGTGGGGGGGGCCTGTGTGTGGGGGGGGGCCTGTGTGTGTGTGTGTGGGGGGCCTGTGTGGGGCCTGTGTTGTGTGTGTGTGGGGGGCCTGTGTGTGTGTGTGTGTGGGGCCTGTGTGTGTGTGTGTGGGGGGGGGGCCTGTGTGTGTGTGGGGGGCCTGTGTGTGTGTGGGGGGGGGCCTGTGTGTGTGGGGGGGGCCTGTGTGTGTGTGGGTGGGGGCCTGTGTGTGTGTGTGGGGGGCCTGTGTGTGTGTGTGTGGGGGGCCTGTGTGTGTGTGTGTGGGGGGCCTGTGTGTGTGTGTGTGGGGGGCCTGTGTGTGTGTGGGGGGCCTGTGTGTGTGTGTGGGGGGCCTGTGTGTGTGTGTGGGGGGCCTGTGTGTGTGTGTGGGGGGCCTGTGTGTGTGTGTGGGGGGCCTGTGTGTGTGTGTGGGGGGCCTGTGTGTGTGTGTGTGGGGGGCCTGTGTGTGTGTGTGTGGGGGGCCTGTGTGTGTGTGTGTGGGGGGCCTGTGTGTGTGTGTGTGGGGGGCCTGTGTGTGTGTGTGTGGGGGGCCTGTGTGTGTGTGTGTGTGGGGGGCCTGTGTGTGTGTGTGTGGGGGGCCTGTGTGTGTGTGTGTGGGGGGCCTGTGTGTGTGTGTGTGGGGGGCCTGTGTGTGTGTGTGTGGGGGGCCTGTGTGTGTGTGTGTGGGGGGCCTGTGTGTGTGTGTGTGGGGGGCCTGGCGTGTGTGTGTGGGGGGGCCTGTGTGTGTGTGTGTGGGGGGCCTGTGTGTGTGTGTGTGGGGGGCCTGTGTGTGTGTGTGTGTGGGGCCTGTGTGTGTGTGTGTGGGGCCTGTGTGTGTGTGTGTGGGGCCTGTGTGTGTGTGTGTGGGGCCTGTGTGTGTGTGTGTGGGGCCTGTGTGTGTGTGTGTGTGGCCTGTGTGTGTGTGTGTGGGGGGCCTGTGTGTGTGTGTGTGGGGGGCCTGTGTGTGTGTGTGTGGGGGGCCTGTGTGTGTGTGTGTGGGGGGCCTGTGTGTGCGTGTGTGTGTGGGGCCTGTGTGTGTGTGTGGGGCCTGTGTGTGTGTGTGGGGCCTGTGTGTGTGTGTGGGGCCTGTGTGTGTGTGTGTGGGGCCTGTGTGTGTGTGTGTGGGGCCTGTGTGTGTGGGGCCTGTGTGTGTGGGGCCTGTGTGTGTGGGGCCTGTGTGTGTGGGGCCTGTGTGTGTGTGGGGCCTGTGTGTGTGTGGGGCCTGTGTGTGTGTGGGGCCTGTGTGTGTGTGGGGCCTGTGTGTGTGTGGGGCCTGTGTGTGTGTGGGGCCTGTGTGTGTGTGGGGCCTGTGTGTGTGTGGGGGCCTGTGTGTGTGTGGGGCCTGTGTGTGTGTGGGGGGGCTTGTGTGTGTGTGTGTGTGGGGGGGCTTGTGTGTGTGTGTGTGGGGGGGCTTGTGTGTGTGTGTGTGGGGGGGCTTGTGTGTGTGGGGGGGCTTGTGTGTGTGGGGGGGCTTGTGTGTGTGTGTGTGGGGGGGCTTGTGTGTGTGGGGGGGCTTGTGTGTGTGGGGGGGCTTGTGTGTGTGTGTGTGGGGGGGCTTGTGTGTGTGTGTGTGTGGGGGGCCTGTGTGTGTGTGGGGGGCCTGTGTGTGTGTGTGTGGGGGGCCTGTGTGTGTGTGTGTGGGGGGCCTGTGTGTGTGTGTGTGGGGGGCCTGTGTGTGTGTGTGGGGGGGGCCTGTGTGTGTGTGTGGGGGGGGCCTGTGTGTGTGTGTGGGGGGGGGCCTGTGTGTGTGTGTGGGGGGGCCTGTGTGTGTGTGTGGGGGGGGGCCTGTGTGTGTGTGGGGGGGCCTGTGTGTGTGTGTGTGTGGGGCCTGTGTGTGTGTGTGTGTGGGGCCTGTGTGTGTGTGTGTGGGGGGCCTGTGTGTGTGTGGGGGGCCTGTGTGGGGGGGGCCTGTGTGTGTGTGGGGGGGCCTGTGTGTGTGTGTGTGGGGGGGGCCTGTGTGTGTGTGTGTGGGGGGGCCTGTGTGTGTGTGTGTGTGGGGGGGCCTGTGTGTGTGTGTGTGGGGGGGCCTGTGTGTGTGTGTGTGGGGGGGCCTGTGTGTGTGTGTGTGGGGGGGCCTGTGTGTGTGTGTGTGGGGGGGCCTGTGTGTGTGTGTGTGTGGGGGGGCCTGTGTGTGTGTGTGTGGGGGGGGGGCCTGTGTGTGTGTGTGGGGGGGGGGCCTGTGTGTGTGTGTGGGGGGGGGCCTGTGTGTGTGTGTGGGGGGGGCCTGTGTGTGTGTGTGGGGGGGGGCCTGTGTGTGTGTGTGGGGGGGGGCCTGTGTGTGTGTGTGGGGGGGGGGCCTGTGTGTGTGTGTGGGGGGGGGCCTGTGTGTGTGTGTGTGTGGGGGGGCCTGTGTGTGTGTGTGTGGGTGGGGCCTGTGTGTGTGTGTGGGTGGGGCCTGTGTGTGTGTGTGGGTGGGGCCTGTGTGTGTGTGTGGTTGGGGCCTGTGTGTGTGTGTGGGGGGGGCCTGTGTTGTTGTGTGGGGGGGGCCTGTGTGTGTGTGTGTGGGGGGGGCCTGTGTGTGTGTGTGTGGGGGGGGCCTGTGTGTGTGTGTTGGGGGGTGCCTGTGTGTGTGTGTGTGGGGGGGGCCGTGTGTGTGTGTGGGGGGGTGGGTGGGGCCTGTGTGTGTGTGTGGGGGGGTGAGGCCTGTGTGTGGGGGGGCCTGTGTGTGTGTGGGTGGGTGGGGCCTGTGATTGTGTGTGGGTGGGTGGGTGGGGCCTGTGATTGTGTGTGTGGGAGGGGCGTGTGTGTGTGTGTGTGGGTGGGTGAGGCCTGTGTGTGTGTGGGGGTGAGGCCTGTGTGTGTGTGTGGGGGTGGGGCCTGTGTGTGGGGGGTGGGGCCTGTGTTTGTGTGTGGGGGTGGGGCCTGTGTGTGTGGGGGTGGGGCCTGTGTGTGTGGTGGTGGGGCTGTGTGGGTGGGTGGGGGCCTGTGATTGTGTGTGGGTGGGTGGGGCCTGTGATTGTGTGGGTGGGTGGGTGGGGCCTGTGATTGTGTGTGGGTGGGTGGGTGGGGCCTGTGATTGTGTGTGGGTGGGTGGGTGGGGCCTGTGATTGTGTGTGGGTGGGTGGGTGGGGCCTGTGATTGTGTGTGGGTGGGTGGGTGGGGCCTGTGATTGTGTGTGGGTGGGTGGGTGGGGCCTGTGATTGTGTGTGGGTGGGTGGGTGGGGCCTGTGATTGTGTGTGGGTGGGTGGGTGGGGCCTGTGATTGTGTGTGGGTGGGTGGGTGGGGCCTGTGATTGTGTGTGGGTGGGGCCTGTGATTGTGTGTGGGTGGGTGGGTGGGGCCTGTGATTGTGTGTGGGTGGGTGGGTGGGGCCTGTGATTGTGTGTGGGTGGGTGGGTGGGGCCTGTGATTGTGTGTGGGTGGGTGGGTGGGGCCTGTGATTGTGTGTGGGTGGGTGGGTGGGGCCTGTGATTGTGTGTGTGGGAGGGGCGTGTGTGTGTGGGAGGGGCGTGTGTGTGTGGGTGGGTGAGGCCTGTGTGTGTGTGGGGGTGAGGCCTGTGTGTGTGTGTGGGGGTGGGGCCTGTGTGTGTGTGTGGGGGTGGGGCCTGTGTGTGTGTGTGGGGGTGGGGCCTGTGTGTGTGTGTGGGGGTGGGGCCTGTGTGTGTTGTGTGTTTGTGGCCTGTGTGTGTTGTGTGTTTGTGGGTGTGTGGCCTGTGTGTGTGTGTGTGTGTGGCCTGTGTGTGGTGTGTGTGTGTGTGTGTGGCCTGTGTGTGTTGTGTGTGTGTGTGTGTGTGGCCTGTGTGTGTTGTGTGTGTGTGTGTGTGGCCTGTGTGTGTTGTGTGTGTGTGTGTGTGTGGCCTGTGTGTGTTGTGTGTGTGTGTGTGTGTGGCCTGTGTGTGTTGTGTGTGTGTGTGTGTGGGGCCTGTGTGTGTGTGTGTGTGTGTGGGGCCTGTGTGTGTATGTGTGGGGCCTGTGTGTGTGTGTGTGTGTGGGGCCTGTGTGTGTGTGTGGGGCCTGTGTGTGTGTGTGTGTGTGGCCTGTGTGTGTGTGTGTGTGTGGGGGGCCTGTGTGTGGGGCCTGTGTGTGTGTGTGGGGCCTGTGTGTGTTGTGTGTGTGGGGCCTGTGTGTGTTGTGTGTGTGGGGCCTGTGTGTGTTGTGTGTGTGGGGCCTGTGTGTGTTGTGTGTGTGGGGCCTGTGTGTGTTGTGTGTGTGGGGCCTGTGTGTGTTGTGTGTGTGGGGCCTGTGTGTGTTGTGTGTGTGGGGCCTGTGTGTGTTGTGTGTGTGGGGCCTGTGTGTGTTGTGTGTGTGGGGCCTGTGTGTGTTGTGTGTGTGGGGCCTGTGTGTGTTGTGTGTGTGGGGCCTGTGTGTGTTGTGTGTGTGGGGCCTGTGTGTGTTGTGTGTGTGGGGCCTGTGTGTGTTGTGTGTGTGGGGCCTGTGTGTGTTGTGTGTGTGGGGCCTGTGTGTGTTGTGTGTGTGGGGCCTGTGTGTGTTGTGTGTGTGGGGCCTGTGTGTGTTGTGTGTGTGGGGCCTGTGTGTGTTGTGTGTGTGGGGCCTGTGTGTGTGGGGCCTGTGTGTGTGGGGCCTGTGTGTGTGGGGCCTGTGTGTGTGGGGCCTGTGTGTGTGGGTGTGGGGGGGGCCTGTGTGTGTGGGTGTGGGGGGGGCCTGTGTGTGTGTGTGGGGCCTGTGTGTGTGTGTGTGTGGGGCCTGTGTGTGTGTGTGTGTGTGGGGCCTGTGTGTGTGTGTGTGTGTGGGGCCTGTGTGTGTGTGTGTGGGGCCTGTGTGTGTATGTGTGTGGGGCCTGTGTGTGTATGTGTGTGGGGTGTGTGTGTGTATGTGTGGGGCCTGTGTGTGTGTGTGGGGCCTGTGTGTGTGTGTGTGGGGGGGGGGCCTGTGTGTGTGTGGGGGGCCTGTGTGTGTGTGTGTGTGGGGGGCCTGTGTGTGTGTGTGTGTGGGGCCTGTGTGTGTGTGTGGGGCCTGTGTGTGTGTGTGGGGCCTGTGTGTGTGTGTGTGTGTGTGTGTGTGTGGGGCCTGTGTGTGTGTGTGTGTGTGTGTGGGGCCTGTGTGTGTGTGTGTGTGTGTGTGGGGCCTGTGTGTGTGTGTGGGGCCTGTGTGTGTGTGTGGGGCCTGTGTGTGTGTGTGTGTGTGTGTGTGTGTGTGTGGGGCCTGTGTGTGTGTGTGGGGGGGGCCTGTGTGTGTGTGGGGGGCCTGTGTGTGTGTATGTGTGTGGGGCCTGTGTGTGTGTGTGTGCTGTGTGTGTGTGTGTGCTGTGTGTGTGTGTGTGCTGTGTGTGTGTATGTGTGTGGGGCCTGTGTGTGTATGTGTGTGGGGCCTGTGTGTGTATGTGTGTGGTGTGTGTGTGTGTGGGGCCTGTGTGTGTGTATGTGTGTGGGGCCTGTGTGTGTGTGTGTGCTGTGTGTGTGTGTGTGCTGTGTGTGTGTATGTGTGTGGGGCCTGTGTGTGTATGTGTGTGGGGCCTGTGTGTGTATGTGTGTGGTGTGTGTGTATGTGTGGGGCCTGTGTGTGTATGTGTGGGGCCTGTGTGTGTGTGTGGGGGGCCTGTGTGTGTGTGTGTGGGGCCTGTGTGTGTGTGTGTGGGGCCTGTGTGTGTGTGTGTGGGGCCTGTGTGTGTGTGTGTGGGGCCTGTGTGTGTGTGTGTGGGGCCTGTGTGTGTGTGTGTGGGGCCTGTGTGTGTGTGGGGGGCCTGTGTGTGTGTGGGGGGCCTGTGTGTGTGTGTGTGTGGGGGGCCTGTGTGTGTGTGTGTGTGTGGGGCCTGTGTGTGTGTGTGTGTGGGGCCTGTGTGTGTGTGTGTGTGTGGGGCCTGTGTGTGTGTGTGGGGCCTGTGTGTGTGTGTGTGTGTGTGGGGCCTGTGTGTGTGTGTGTGTGTGGGGCCTGTGTGTGTGTGTGTGGGGCCTGTGTGTGTGTGTGTGGGGCCTGTGTGTGTGTGGGGGGGGCCTGTGTGTGTGTGTGGGGGGGGCCTGTGTGTGTGTGTGGGGGGGGCCTGTGTGTGTGTGTGTGTGTGGGGGGCCTGTGTGTGTGTATGTGTGTGGGGCCTGTGTGTGTGTGTGTGCTGTGTGTGTGTATGTGTGTGGGGCCTGTGTGTGTGTGTGTGTGTGTGGGGCCTGTGTGTGTGTGTGTGTGTGTGTGTGTGGGGCCTGTGTGTGTGTGTGTGTGTGTGTGTGGGGCGTGTGTGTGTGTGGGGCCTGTGTGTGTGTGTGTGTGTGTGGGGCCTGTGTGTGTGTGTGTGGGGCCTGTGTGTGTGTGGGGCCTGTGTGTGTGTGGGGCCTGTGTGTGTGTGGGGGCCTGTGTGTGTGGGGGGCCTGTGTGTGTGGGGGGCCTGTGTGTGTGGGGGGCCTGTGTGTGTGGGGGGCCTGTGTGTGTGGGGGGCCTGTGTGTGTGGGGGGCCTGTGTGTGTGGGGGGCCTGTGTGTGTGGGGGGCCTGTGTGTGTGGGGGGCCTGTGTGTGTGGGGGGCCTGTGTGTGTGTGGGGCCTGTGTGTGTGTGTGTGGGGGCCTGTGTGTGTGTGTGTGGGGCCTGTGTGTGTGTGTGTGGGGCCTGTGTGTGTGTGGGGCCTGTGTGTGTGTGGGGCCTGTGTGTGTGTGGGGCCTGTGTGTGTGTGGGGCCTGTGTGTGTGTGGGGCCTGTGTGTGTGTGGGGCCTG